>NC_043008.1:465111-482611 GCF_006345805.1 Octopus sinensis | reverse complement strand
CAAGGGTATAAAAGCGCTGTTGGCAATTGAACTCACGACCTTACACTCGTGAGACCAATACCCAAACCATTAATTCACGCGCCTTCGATATACATATACCAACACATATGCACATACATATCAAAGTTCTGGGTTCCATCCATTTTTCCTTCCTTTTTTTTTTTTTATACAAATATTCATTTCTACTCTAGGCAGAGGGCCCGAAACGCTAAGCATTTCGCCCGGAGTGCTAAAGTTTCTGCCAGCTCACCGTCTTCTTTTCTACTCTAGGCACAAGGCTCGAAATTTTTAGAGAGGGGGGCGGGGCAGTCGATTACATCGATCCCAGTGCGTAACTGGTACTTAATTTATCGACACCGAACGGATGAAACGCAAAATCGACCTCAGTGGAATTTGAACTCAGAACGTAACGGCACACGAAATACCTTTAAGCACTTCGCCCATCGTGCTAACCTTTCTGCCAGCTCGCCACCTTCTTTTATACAAATATTCAAAAGGTCTTATATTTCGAGTGCATAGGGTCGGAAGTACTTATAGCATGGCTGCACGAAACATTTGAGTATAAATTCCTTGTCCGGGTTATCATTGTCCGGGTTACCACGTGCATATTGGCTGGCGTGTGCACACACATTCGATGCAATACACATAATGCACACAGACACTAAAATACACGCAAGTACACACACATACGCAAGCATACATTACACATGATTGGATCTAGGAGGTGGGGGTGAAGAGTGAGCGTATGTATGTGTGTGTGTGCATTTATGCATGTATGTATGTATATATGTATGTATGTATGCAACAGAGCAGCTGTAATATCAGCCACTGGTTCATGTTACCCACGCCCTTGGATGTGTGCATACACACAAACCCAACCATTAAATATATATTGTGTATACATACTTATATATATACATGCATATATATGTATACATACATACATATGTACATACATATCATACATATATATATATATATACATATATTATATATATATATATAATTATATATATATATATGTATGTATATATGTTATATCTATCTATCTATATATATATATATACACTTACACGTATATATGTATATGTATATGTATATATATATATATATATACATACATACACATACATACATATATGGAATAGCGCTGCCTTGCTTCATCGCTGGCAGCAATCTTTTCACATTAAATTCTTGATCAGATTCTCTTGACCCACACCTGACCACTGTCAAGAAATACAGCAAATCTGTACTTATCAGAGAATATGACAGTGTCCCAAAATGCTAGTGGCCTCTTCCTCATCTCACTGGCTCCATCTTTTGTCCGGTTGATGTTGGCTGGTCGAAGGACTGGCTTCCTTCTTGCTGCTCTGTCATAATAACCAAATTTGTGGAGATACCTGACAGCTGTTTTGGGACTAACATCAACTTGTTTTGCAATGTCAGAGGCCTTGCAACGGGGATTATCCTACATACTTCTCTTAACAAAGAGAAGGGTCATGTCAGAGGGCCCTGATTGATCTGGGCGAGGTGATGTGGACTCCTTCCCCTCTCTGGTGAATTGCACAATCACTCTTTTAACTGTAGAAAGTGGGTCCCAAAGTTTTCTGCGATTTTACGCTATGTCCACCTTCGGAATGACCCACAATACGGCCTCTTTGGAATTCAGACAGTTCCAAGGTTTCTTTTATACATGGCATGATTAAACAGAACCTGAAACATAAAAATGTCAATTAATTATAAATATAAACTTTTACAAGTTAGATTAAACATAAAACGATGTTTTATGGGTACCTATTTACTCCATGTCTGTATATATAATATATATATATATATTATATATATATATATATAATATATATATATATATATTATATTATATATATATTATATATATATATATATATATATACATATATATATACAGGGTACGCAGGTATATATATATATATATATATATATACTATATTATATATATATATATATATATATATATATATATATATATATATAATATATATATATATATATATATATATATTATATATATTTCAAGCATGTGGGTGGAATTCTTAGATCTAAAAAGGATATGAGATCTTTCAGCTACGCATATCTACCGTTTCTTTTTGATCCACCAACACATGGCATGGATTTTTCTGCGATTTTCCACTTGATTGTGTGTGTGGTGCAGAGATGGTCTTCAGACACCATACGTGACTTGCCAACTTAGCGGCTTCATTTTTATCCATATGCCGGCAAGATGACAAGTGGTTAGCATTGCGTCTTTAAAACCACTTTGCCACAACACGATGTAATTCTTTTCCGTTGGTTATCTTGTAGCGTTAATGTAACTTCCACCTCATGTACGACAGAAGTTCTCATGGACCCCTGGTCGAGTGGACAAGCTCTGGGCGTCGACAACAGGGAGTGGGCCGTAGGTAGTGTTTGTGGCTAATGATGTTCTTCATATTAGGACGGCGGCTGTATATTAGTTAATCGGGCGTCTATTGAAGATCTTCCTGAGTGTGTGTGATTTTCTGGGAAATGTTTATCTAGATAAGCATTTCCACGGGAATCCCAACACACACACACACACGCACACACACACACACACACACACACACACACACACACGCACACACACACACGCACACACACATACACACACACATGCACATACATTCTTTCATCATATTAATATATAATTGTCAAAATAGTCCAGATATATGTTATATTTCCTATTTTCTCCTAATTAAAATTTATATCCTACTCGTTCGATCAATGCTACATATATTACACTATTAGCGGTTTCAACTTCCTTGCATACATACATACATACATACATACATACATACATACATACATACATACATACATACATACATACATACATACATACATACATACTTACATACTTACATACATACATACTTACATACTTACATACATGCATACATACATACATGCATGCATATATAAACATATGCACCGATATATATATATACATACATATATCTATCTATCTATCTATCTATCTGTCTGTCTGTTTGTCTGTCTGTCTGTCTGTCTCTCTCTCTCTCTCTCTCTCTCTCTCTCTATATATATATATATATATATATATATATATTTAATAAATATATATATAAAATCTATTTAACCTACAAAGAACAACGACATAACGTTATCTTCAGTGTCTCATTTCACACATATTAATGTATTTATTTTAATGATTCCACTTAACTTTATTGAGTGTTTCGTGGAACTAACCCCCACCTCTCTCTTTCGCTCTCTCTCGCTCTCTTTGTAAGTTTTTGCTCTTTACTTGATAGCCGCATCAAATTAGATGAAGTATTTACTCTTTAGTGTATGTATGTGCGCGTATGTGTGTGTGTGTGTGTGTGTGTGTGTGTGTGTGTGTGTGTGTGTGTGTGTGTACGTGTGTGAATGAAAACGAGATTACTAAACCATCTCCGTTTCATCTCGACCTTCTTTTCTCTCTCTGTCTAGGATACAATGAGACGCAAAACCCTACCCCCCCCCCTGCTTATGTTCTTCATCCCAGTTTTGTAACCCCGCTCCTCGTCCTACATCTCTTCAAGCTAAGGACCAGGAACCAAGTTGTGATGAGCTCTTCTCAAAAAAATTAAATTGAGAAATTGGTAAATTTTTACATCGGTTGCAGTGGCACGAAGTCGCAGGATAGAAGCGGTGTTAGACATGTCGGAATTGACCACTCCTGTCCCCACCCCCAGACTCACTTTCATCTTTTGTATTTCACCTTGTTTACTCATTAGACTGCGGCCATGCTGGAGTATCACCGTGAAGAATTTTTAGTCGAATGAATTGGCAAGACATCATCCATTCCATCCGTGTCCATCCTCTGCCATCTTGACCTGGTCTTGTTGCTGGATTGACTGATAGACGCAGACGAGAGAATGAAGAGGATGATGGTTTACGATTAAACAAAGTCATCACTGCACAAGTCATCAGTCATCGTTGGATGACCAAATGCCCATCGTCGCTTCGACAGATTAACATCATTAAACACTTCGATTAACACTTCGATCAATCAGTCTTCCCAGATCCATATTCACCTAGAACTCACTTCCCAACCCTACCTACTTTCGTTTTTCTCTATATTGACCAACTTATAAAAGTGCAACTTACTTTTGCCTTGAATATGCTGTTAGTACACTTTTATAGTGAAGGCGCGTGACTTAGTGGTTAGGGTATTCGACTCACAATCGTAAGGTCCTGAGTTCAATTCCAAGGCGGCGCGTTGTGCCCTTGAGAAAAACACTTTATTTCACGCTGCTCCAGTCCACTCAACTGGCAAAAATGATTTGTACCGGTAATTCAAAGGGAAAGGGGCCCAGCTTGTCACATTCCGTAACACGCTGAATCTCCTGGAGAACCACGTTAAGGCTACACACGTCTGCGGAGTGCTCAGCCACTTGCACGTTAATTTCACGAGCATGCTGTTCCGTTGATCGGATCAACTGGAATTCTCGTCGTCGTAACCGACGGAGTACCACACTTTTTTAATTAAGTGATAAGTAAATCTAATTGTTGCTGTCTCTTTCATTAAGGACCAGTAAACATTATCACATATTTTCTTAGTTAAAAAAAAAATGCATTTTGTAACAATTTGTGTAACTACTTAAGGGCTGCATCACTGGTCGTAGTTGTGTCTTCAGATACAGTGTGTGCAGGACAGCATATGATCTTACATGCCCTTTTTTTCAAAGATATGAGGAGAGTTTAGTTCTAACGATACTAAATGACATTCTATGTGGTTCTCAGGGTGTGATATAAGGGAAGTTTGGTTGCTATTTCTAGCAACAATAAATATAGATTATTGTTTCTCAACCGGGGTCCATATGGTCTCTGAAGGTCCATATAAGATTTTGGTGGGGTCCACGCAACAAAATAGTAAATTGAGGATTCACAATAGTATTTTAAAGGGCCCTGATAGAATTTTGCCTTGGTCTGTATTGCAAGAAATAGCTACGTTTCTTTGACGTTTTACGTAGTTCAGTCTACACAAGTTAATGTGTGAAAAAGAAAATAGGAATTTTAAAAGAAGTTTCTATAAAACTAGTTTTTAAACATCAAATGGGTATGGGGGGGGGTGTCCTCCAGAATAAAATAGTGATCAATGAGATCCATAGACAAAAAAAATGGTTGAGTATCTCTGATAGAGACAGTCTAATCAATCAGCAAGTAGCAATCACATCATCTCAACAAAAAGTCTTGGAATTGTATCACGTAAGCCAAAAAAGACTGAGAACTTCGTATAACGGCGGCACCCGCAAGATTTGCGTAGAATTAGGGCTCGAGCAAACAAGACAATACAGGCTGGGCGTACGGAAGTAAATTTGAAATGATAGACGAAGACACAATAAATAAAGCCTTTTGGCCAAAAGCGAAAGAAATACATATAAAAAAAGAGAATTAATAAGAGAGAAAATGTCGACCGGCGCGCTATGTGTCCGGTGGTGAAAAGGCAGAGATGGGAAAATTAGTCATGGGGCCGCTCTCTCTTCCCCTCTCTCTCATCCTCCTTCCCTTCTATCTACTGTTCATACGTGACCCTGAGAGCAGCTTGAGCAGCTTAAGTCAGCTCTAGAAGGAAAACGACCATCTTTGTTTTGAAGACATAAGGTGTTCTATCAGGATAATGCTCAGCCACATACAGCATGGATGACATTCCAAAGGCTGGAGCAGTTTGAATGGGAAACGATGCCCCACCCATCATATTCGCCGGACATTGCTCCATCTGATTATCATTTATTCCAAAGTCTTCAAAATCATTTGGACCGAAAAAAATATTAATTCTGTAGACGAGGTCAGAACAGCACTGGAGGAGTATTTTTCGTCGCGGAAAGTGAATTTCGTAAGAGTGGCCTTGCAAGTCTATCAGATAAATGGAAGAGCATTGTAGAAAATGAAGGAGAGTATATTTTAGATTAAAAAAGCAGCTTGTTCATCATAATTTTGAACAATAAAGAAGTATAAAGAAACCGCATTATTTCTGGGATGGCCCAATACTATGGTGACTGGGAGAGTGGCAAAAATTTTGTACACGATTTTATCACTTAAATCGATTGATGTACAGATGTCTCACTATCGGATGCGAGACAGCTATCATGTAATACACGAGATTGTCTCGTAAGATCAGGCAATCATGTGTGTGTATGTGTGTATACATATGTATATCGAATATATCTATCTGTCTATCTATCTATATATCGAATATATATATATGCATGTATATATATATAATCGAATATATATGTGTATGTGCGTATTATATATATATATATATATATATATATATATATATCGAATATATATATATATATATATATATATATATATATATATATATATATATCGAATATATATATGTATATATATATATATATATATATATCGAATATATATATATATATATATATATATATAAATATAATATATATATAATATAAAGTAATAGTTTTACATGGATTCTTAAGAATCAAAGCACGTCAACCTGTAGAACACCATTTCGGATCATGTGTGTGTGTGCTGTGTGTGCATATATATATATATGTGTGTGTGTGTGTGTGTGTGTGTGTGTACATATGTATATATATAAATGTATACGTACATACACACATATATATGTGTGTGTATATATATGTACATATAAAAACGTGTGTATGTAAATATATGTGTGTGTATGTGCATGTATGTGCGTGCGTGTGAGCGTGCGTGTGAGCGTGTGTGTATATATGTATGCATATCTGTACATATTTGTGAAGGTGTGCAATGTGTTTTTAACGAATAAAGCGGTGAATTGGCCGAGGCGTTCGAGTTCCTATACCTGGCGGCTTCTCTTTTACCTTTCTCCGTTCTCAGTTTAAATCAAGCGAGGTCAACGTTGGCTTTCAACATTTCTTGGTCGATAAAAAGAAAAAAAATCCATCGTCTTGTGACGATGGATTGGTGTAACTCTTTAAAGGTCGAAAAAGAGGCCCTGCGGGTATCTGTTCTGACTTTTTGATTTCTGACAGCAACACCTGCGACAACAATGCTACCAACGCATATCTTTACCTTTAGATAAACATCGAGTGGCGAAATGAAAGCAAGACTTGCACGTGCGGCCACTGAACCGCCATCTTTAGACTTGAAAATGTCTTGCCCAGACTTGTACGTACATGTGCAGACACACATGTTGCATGGTGAGCAATGACCGACGGAGGACCTACAAATACACACGTACAAACACACACACACACACACATACACACACACACACACACACATGCACACATATCTATGTACATCGATATGTGTGTATATATATATGAATATCTAGATATATATAAATTTGTATAAATATATGTATGCATATATGTTATATTATATCTATATATATATATATATATCATATATCTATATATATATAATATTCATATATATACATATACATACACACCTACATATATATATATATAATCTATAACACCCACATGCACACATATCTATGTACATCGATATGTGTGTATATATATAAGAATATATAGATATATATAAATTTGTATAAATATATGCATGCATATATGTATATATATGCATATATATATACATATACATACATACATATATATATATATATACACACACACACATTCGCGCGCGCGCACACACACACACACATATATATATATATAAGATAAATTAAATAGAGAAAACTATTGACAAGCCAATAATTTATGTATATTGTAATATTGCATGATATACTATGAATATAACATAATATTATATAATTTAATAATCGTTTATGTTCTATAATATTGTTGTGCTACATTCATAGTATATCATGTAATATTGTAATGTAAATAAATTATTGGATTGTCAATAGTATCTCTCTATTTAATATATCTTTATAATTGAATTATACCAATATGCATATGGTGCTTCATCCACTAGAATCCCCCCTCTCTCTCTCCATCTCACTCTTCATATATATAAGCACAGGAGTGGCTGTGTGGTAAGAAGCTTGCTTCCCAATCACATGGTTTGGGGTTCAGTCTCACTGTGTGGCACCTTGAGCAAGTGTCTTCTACTATAGCCTTGGGCCGACCAAGCCTTGCGAGTGGAATTAGTAACGGACGCTGAAAGGACGTCTATATATATATATTATATAATATAATATATATATATATTATATAATATGTAGGTCCCGGGTTGAGTCGGGGTTAACCACATAAATAGGTACTCATACATAGCAGAGTAAATTAATTTATTTTATAGAAGGAGCTTCTACAGACTAGAACTGTTTCATTCAAATGAATCATCAGGAGCTTCCTGATGATTTCATTTGAATGAAACAGTTCTAGTCCTGTAGAAGCTCCTTCTATAAAATAAAAAATATATATATATATTTATAAGTTGACCTGAACGGAATTTGAGCTCAGAACGCAGAGATCCGAAACAAAGGTTGCCAAACATTGTATCCAACGCAAGACACTGGGTCTAGGGTCTACTTGTCGGGTACCTTAGCAAAAATCTCACAATGGTGATTCACAACCAAACGTACATGTCACATTTCACACGACCGCAGAGCATGTCTTTGAGATCCCAAAGCGTGGGTCACTTGTTAGCGAGTTGGGATCCATTCTAATCAAAACCGTTGATACTGTAACACTTTCAAAGGATGCAGGATTTGAAGAATTCATAGAGGATGATGTGTTTGAGTTACTAGAGTCCAAGAAAAAAAGTTTATCCAATGAGGAGTTGAGTGGAGGCGCGTGGCGTAGTGGTTAGAGTGTCAGCATCATGATCGTAAGATTGTGGTTTCGATTCCTGGACCGGGCGACGCGTTGTGTTCTTGAGCAAAACACTTCATTTCACATTGCTCGAGTCCACTCAGCTGGCAAAGGTGAGTAGCGTTGCGATGGACTGGTGTCCCGTCCAGCTGGAGAACACATACGCCATTGAAACCGGGCCCATGAGCCTGGGTAGGCTTTAAAATGGCGCATTTATATATTTTATAATGAGGAGCTGAAGCTGGAAAAACCAAAAGTTGAGAATACAGATGAGACAACGGAAATTCCACGTGCGCCACTTAAACTGGCTTTAAAAAATGCGTGCTGAAGAATTGGCACTTAGGTCTGCAGGCTTTTGTCGATAATCATATAACTCGCTCCATATTTCAATGGCAAATGTAAGTCACGATGTGTTGTAGCTACTGTTTATAACTCGCTCCGAGATTTATCATCCTAAATGTGAACATGAGAAAGATTACAAAAGGAATTTACCACAAGCTTAGTTCTTATACGAAGCTGTCAACAGAAATGGTGCATCATAAACGACAAACAACTTTGGATAAATTCTTTACCCCACAAACTGTGTTGGTGATAAAATGAAGAATAAGATAATAAATATTATAAGATAATAAATATTGACCCTCACACTCCTACTAACGCGCATTCCACAACTACCACCCGTCATGCAGTAGTAAACGTCTTTTGTGGCAAGAACGTACTCTTGGGATATTACCATTCTTATTAATTCCTGAACGTATTCCTGTTGAAATGAAGCTCAAGAAAATAACACAGAACAAGCAGCACAATCACCTTTATCCATGAAAATAACAATTTCTGAACATAAAAATGTATCTATATTGTACCGCGAGTGTTTAAAAATTGCTATTTTCATGTGTAAAGGTGACTCTGTTGTTTGTTCTCTGTTATTAGCTTGAACCATTTTTTTTTTTTGCGGGAACGCAATCTCGCTTGATAATATGAAAATCCATAAGAAAATTAATTTCGCATTATGGAATTTAGCGTTACGGCCTGATTTTCGGGAACACATTAATTCTGTAAAGTGAGGGGTCCCTGCATATGTGTGCGCGTGTGTGTTTACATATCTAAATATTTATATATATGTATGTGTGCATCTATCTATCTATCTATCTATCTATCTATCTATCTATCTATCTATCTATCTATCTATCTATCTATCTATCTATCTATCTATCTATCTATCTATCTATCTATCTATCTATCTATCTACCTATCTATCTATCTATATAAATAATATATAAATATATTTGCATACATACACATGTATATATGTTCATGCATATATTTATATATACATGCACGTATGGGCATAGGACACCACGGAACGTAAACAACATGAAATAAACATAAAATACGAAAACAACATGAAGGAGACGTACACACACACACACATACACATATATATATATATGGAGACGTACACTCACACACACACACACATATATATATATGGAGACGTACACACTCACACACACACACACACATATATATAGTGTTATATATATATACATTTGGAGACGTACACACACACACACACGCACGCACATACTCATATATATATATATATATATATATATATATATAGTATGTGTATATATGTATGCTAATGACCATTGAATGAATAAATTACTCTATATACGTGTAGAGTCAACTGCTATATTACAAGTTTGTTGAAAACGACTTCGTAGTTTCGCTAGCTCTGCTTTATCATGCGATTTGAACGAGCCGTTTATTGGCAAAAGATTGACACCACTGTCAACAAAATTTTAATATAATTCTTTTAAGAATATGTACAAGACTCAAAATTTTGGTGGAAGCTGTTAGCAGATTACATTGAGCCCAGGGCTTACCAGGAACTATTTAATCCCGGTGGCATTTGAACCCCTAGCGTAAAGGCGGACGATATGCTGCTAAGAATCTTGTTTAGTGTGCTAACATTTATGCCAGCTCGCCATCTTATAATAAAATATAACATAATACAATAATGTGTGTGTATGTGTGTATGTGTTCATTAATTTATACAAATGTGGTTTCCCGCCTCCATCATAAACGCCTACTGTTTTTGCGGTATCCCTTATCCATTGCCCTTGGAGTAATAAAAGAATAATTACCATTATAAATTTTATTACTGTTATTAAATGTTCACCTCTCGTTTTACTTCATTTTCTTATTTTTTTATAGCCACGGGTATCAATAAAAGCAGTGGCAATGATAGCTATCACGTTAAGGAGACATCTTTTCATACAACGTTAGGGTGGAGATAGCGACGGGGACCTAGGTGCTGTTTGGGTCGTGGCGGTATTGGCGGTGACGGTGGTCGTTGTGATGGATGTTGTTGTGTATCAAAATGTCATAATAACAATTTCTTCAGAGGAATGCTTTTAGACTTAAAGACAAGTGTTCCTGAAAGAATCCAAGACATCGTCGTTTTGGATCATTACGGAATGAAGAATGGCATGGCTTTTTCATGCTATTTCTTAATGCCCTGTTCAATATATGTATACAATTACACACACAAACACACACACACACACACACACACACACGTATATGAAGCCAAATGTGTGTGGGTACAAATATGTGAGTGTCTGTGTGAATGTAAGAAAGAAAGAAAGAATGGGAGAGAGAGAGAGAAGAAGGGAGAGAGAGAGAAAGAGAGAGAGCGTGACTTAGTGGTTAGTTCAAAATGCCCGCTAATTCCATGTGCTATATGGTAAAATATCACCGCAGTAAATACAGTGGCGAAATAAATTTAAATTTATATAAATAAGGATAAGATCGTTAATTTAAAATAAAATAACGAACTTATCAAGTGGTCAGCATGGGAAAAAATAACCTTCAAAGGAAATAATTATTAAAATTACAAATTAGGGTATCTACAAAATACCACCATGCTGAAAATGATATTTTACCATGTAGCACATGGAATTAGCGGGCATTTTGAACTAGCCTTGATGCATACGTGCATATATATATGTATGCGTTCGTATATGTAAGTATTCGTATGTTGTATTTATATATATATGTATTTATGTTTCTTTCTGAGTGTATTCTACTGACGAGGCAAAGCATTCCTAAATGCAAATTCAGAAATCCGGGATCTGGAATTATCCAGTAATTTTTTACTAGTTTCATCTTGTCTCTTTGTCTTTTCTCCATGTTGCGATATGAAAACTTAAGGTGGTTTTAGAGTCGGTTCATGGCTGCTATTTTCAGCATGGTGGTATCTCGTAGATACTCTAATTTATAATTTTAATAATTATTACCTTTGAAGGTTATTTTATCCATGCTGACCACTTGATAAGTTCGTTATTTTATTTTAAATTAACGATCTTATCCTTATATATATATATATATATATATATATATATTATAAAGGAGCACTCTGTCGGTTACGACGGCGGGAGTCCCAGCTGATCTGATCAACGGAACTGCCTGCTCATGAGATTAACATGCAAGTGGCTGAGCACTCCACAGACACGTGTACCCTTAGCGTAGCTCTTGGGGGAGATTCAGCGTGACACAGAGTGGGACAAGGCTAGCTCTCTTTGAATTACAGGTACCACTCATTATTGCCAGCTGAGTGGACTGGAGCAACGTGAAATAAAATGGCTTGCTCAAGGACACAACGCGTCCCCGGGAATGGAACTCACGACCGTAAGCCGAATGCCCTAACCTCTATACCATTGAAATAAAAGTTATAACAGCTTCATGAAAGGATGGTACTATCCAAGGAAATACTAGTTCAATACTGAATATTTTGGGGGAGGTTGTGTCTGCTGCGATGATTCAAAGAACTAACACATAAACTCTCTAAGAGATATTCCGTCTCCCTCTGAAAAAATTAAGCTCAGAAATGGGATTTTAACACTAACTTAATTCCACTGAGCTTATTTGAAACAGCTGTAAGGGATAATGATCGACTTTTTGCTGATAATGAATTCTTACTAACTTCGATATCTGCATTTTCTTATATATATATATATATATATATATATATATTACGGAGATGTACTTGCATAGCAAACACCTTCCACGCTGCAATTGTTTATATATATATATATATATGCTGAAAAATGGACCTTAGATCGTCTAACCACATACAATATTTTTCCCTATAAAGACACATAGCGAAAAATATTGTTTCTGGTTAGACGATAAGATCTATTTTTCAGCATATTGGCATAGAATTTTTTTCTTTTGCCCTTATTTGTGATTGTTTATAATTTTCATCTTTTCACATTAAAAATTATTTAAAAATGCTGGTCACTGATGAATTTTTTTGAAAAGTTTTATCCTTATATTAGAAGTAAATATATATATATATGTATATATATATATATATATATATATATATATATATATATTATATATATATATATATATATATATATATATATATATATATATATATATATATATATATATATATATATATGTTTTCTCCCTTTCTCGTCTTTTACTGTACCATATTCTCCGTTTTTTGTCTTTGTTGTCATACATATTCGCTAGCTGTCTTACAAAGGGGTCTGATGCTCTTAGCTTAGACTTTTTGGCGGGACAAGCAGATCGAACTGTCTCAAGTGTAATTGCCCGAAACGGTCATGACTTTTGGGACTTGACTGAGGAAAGAAGACCACAAATGACCCTTCTTTTTTGCCTGTCATAATTGTTCTTTCTGTTGTCCACCTTGTATCATCTATCTGTCCGAATGTTTTGTTGCACTGTATTGCGTTTTTGATCCATTTATATATATATATATATATATATATATATATATATATTCGATGGGCTTCTTTTAGTTTCCATCGATGAAATGCACTTACAAGGCTTTGATCGGCCCCAGTTTATAGTAGAAGATACTTGTTCAAGATGCGATGCAGTGGGACTGAACCCAGAACCATGTGGTCGGGAAGAAAGCTTCTTTCCTCATAACCACATTTATTAGTGGAGCGGCCAGTGCGCCAAAGAGTGACCCGTAAAATATTCACATCTTACGGGCCAGTTGCCCCACCACCCGGAAAAGAAAAACGTGCAGCCCGTTGAATTTTAACAGGCACCTCCCTCGATTCTGGGCCCTTCATACAACCTTGTTCGTCATTGTGAAATTTCTTTCAGCGACCGAAAGAGTATTTTTGCTGTTATTTCTAGCGTGCTGGTCGGGCAAGCACATAAGAACTCCCGCGTTAGCTGTTGTGTGTGTGTGTCTATGTGTGTGCATGTATGTATGTATATGAGTGTGTGTGTGTTTGTGTGTATGTGAAGGAGGAAAGGGGTAGTGGAAGGGCTTAGATCTTTCCTTATTTCGTGTTTTCTTTGAAGAAAAAAAAAGGAACCGAATGAAAAATATAAACAAAACTCTACAATTCTGTGAATGTTTTGCGCGCGGTTTTGGTACACATGCGTATTGTGAATGCGTGTGTGCTTTATGTGTGTGTGTGTGTGAGAAGGAGAGAGCGGGAAAAGAGAAAGAGAGAGAGAGAGAGAGAGAGAGGTGTGTCAGTGTGTCTGTGTGCCTGTAAGTCCGTCTCGGTTCTGTGTCTGTGTGTGCGACTTGTTCAGCGCGAACGTGTAAATCAGCTACTACGCTTGCATTCAGTTAGAAAGGGCGGCAGTGAGAGTAGTACAGACAGTGGTGGTAGCAGGAGTGGTTAGAGAGTCACGAGGTTTGATGAAAACTGCACACACGCATTTGCTGGCAGACATGGAAGAGAGAGACACCAACGGATAGGTGTGTGTGTGTGTGTGTGTGTGTGTGTGTGTGTGTGTGTGTGTGTGTGTATATATATGTGTGTGTGCGTGCGTATATATATATATGTGTGTGTGTGTTGTGTATATATATATATATGTGTGTGCGTGTATATATATATGTGTGTGTATATATATATATTTGTGTGTGTATGTTCGTGTATATATATATGTGTGTGTTTGTGTGTATATATGTGTGAGTGTGTATGTGTGTGTTTGTGTGTGTATATATATATATATATATATATATACACATACATGTGTGTGCTTATAGTTTGATGAATACGTGTATATATAAACATATATACATACACACACACACTTGTCTACGTTTGTAAATGCGTCTCTGTATTGTGAGTACCCACAGTAGCCACCCACACGCACGCATTTTTATGAGGTAGAGAGAGAGAAAGAGAGAGAGAATAAGAGAGTGTAATACAGAGAGAGAGAGACAGAGAAAGAAGAGAGAGACAGAGGAGGAAGAGAGAGAGAGAGAGAGCAAGAGACAGAGAATGGTAGAGAGGTGGACAGTGTTTACAGACGCTACCCAAATGTAAAGCACATGTTCGGAATTAAGATAATTCATGGTACATAGAATTTCATACTTGACGACTGGACACACACACACGCACACACACAGATACACACGCACACACACACACACAAACACATCTGTCTGTGTGTATAAAGATTGGATACACACACACATTCACACACATACCTTTTGCTTTTTTTGACCGTGTAAAGATCGATGAATAAACCCCTGTTATAAACTGGTGTCCGAATAATTCGATAAGTCTCAACAAAACCGTGCGTTATTATCGTTATTTGTTGTTAAGGCGTCAATCTGGCAGAATCGTTAACACGCCGTCTCACCGTTCTGAGTTCAAATTCCGCTGAGGTCACAACTTTGCCTTTCATCTTCCCGTTGTCAATAAAATTTGTAACGTCTCCCCCTTAGTAGAAAGCATTATTATTATTATTATTATTATTATTATTATATTATTATTATTATTATTATTATTATTATCATTATGATTATCATCATCATCATTATTGTTATTGTTGTGTACAAGCCGGACAAAATGCTTTTCCGGTTTTACATTCTACAGTTAAACCACTGCATGCTGGAGTGGGCAGTATCTACATATCTACAGTTGCACAGGTAAAAACTGGACTGTGGTGAAAGTACAATAACTAGAAAATGAAACTGCACCCAAAGTTGTCTTAGCAACATTATAAAGCCTCGCGGGCCTATAGTATTTGTTTATTGACACCAGAGCACAGCTTAAATAGGGTATAATCCAGTTCTATATTTAAGAGATGAGGGATTATGTACATTATTTACATTATTTACATATGACGGATATTTGTCCTCATCTTGTTTGTTGTTAACACAACGTTTCGGTTGATATACCCTCCAGCCTTCATCAGGTGTCTTGGGGAAATTTCGAACCTGGGTTCTCATTCCTAAGGCATTTTTCGATTTTATTATTATTATTATTATTATTATTATTATTATTATTATTATTATTATTATTATAACTCGGAATCTTGGGGTTAGTAGCCTGCACCTGATGAAAGCTGGAAGGTATATCAGCCGAAACGTTGTGTTAACAATAAACAAGATGAGGACAAATATCCGTCAAATGTAAATAATGTAAATGATGTACATAATCCTTGTGAATGAATTTGGTAGACGGAAACTGAAAGAAGCCTGACGTATATATATAAATATATATATATATATATATATGACGTATATATATAAATGGAACAAAAACGCAATAGAGGACATTAAAACATTCGGACAGATAGATGATAAAAAGGCGGACAAGAGAAACGACAATTAGAAGGAGAGGCCAAAAAAAAAAAAGGAAGGGTCATTCGAGACTTTTTTCCTCAGTCAAGTTCCAGAAGTCACGACCATTTCGGGCATATATATATATATATATATATATATATATATATATATATATATATATATAACGTAACCACATGTGAATCGTTAGCGATTTTTTCCCTCCGTCTTCCTTTTCTATTGGACTTTCCTCTGTCTCCTGTTTCTGAAGAAGAGCTTTGCTCGAAACGTAAAACCGCCTTTCTTTCCTTCCCTGAGCGTCTGCTAATACTTTACATGTACCACGTCCTCGCGTTGTTTTTTTTTTCTTGTGTTTGTTCTTCGCTTTTTTGGGATTTACCATTATATATATGTGTTTGTGTGTGTGTTTGTCATCCTCCCACCATCGCCTGACAAAAGAGATCGATAAAATAAGCACTATGCTTACAAAGATTAAGCCCTGGGGTCGATTTGTTCGACTAAAGGCGGTGCTACAGCATGGCCGCAGTCAAATGACTGAAACAGATAAAAGAATAACAGAATAATGGTTCTCCGCTGAGACAGGGTATCCTTCTAAAGATGGAGCCGTGTGTTGTCCAACCGGTCGCGGGCGCATCATAGGACTTCTTTTGCAAGGGTTAAACTAGGGTAGAACAACAACAACATCAACAACAACAACAGCAATAATAATCACAACGACGACGACGACGACGTGGCTATTTCTTTCTTTTAGTTCTCATACTTGTTTCAGTTATTAGACTGCGGCCATGCTGGGGCACCACCATGAAGAATCTTAGTCGAATGAATCGATCCCGGTATTTGCTTTCTTTTAAAGCCTGCTACTACTTATTCCATCGGGCCCTTTTGCCGAACCGCCAGGTTACTGGTACATAAACACATCTAACAGTGATGGGAAGCAAACACAGTCAGAAATAAACTCACACACATACACACACAACACACACACACACACACACACACACACACACACACACACACACACACACACAACAAACACATATATATATATATAACTTTCGAAACACGCATTGAGTCG
>NC_043008.1:410111-460111 GCF_006345805.1 Octopus sinensis | reverse complement strand
TGTCAAAGAAGCATTATCCACGAGATAATTACAGCTAATCAAGACTTACTACAAAACATATATATATATATACACATACAGGTATATATATATATATTCTACTCTATATAATATATATACAGACAGATATATATTTTATTTAATTTAACAAGGAAATTCAACAATGTTTCCTAACGCTACACGTGGCTATATGCCGTTTGTTTCTAACCAGAACAAAGGTAGAAACAACAAGAACGGGAAATTAAACGAGGAGTTCAAATTGCAACCAGGCAAGGCGTATCAAGTGACCCTGAAGGACCGTCATGGATTTACTTACAGTTACATCGTCAAGGCTGACGGTTCCAAGTCACTACCAGTTCTCTGCGATTCCAAGATGTACGGACGTCGATGTGGACCTATGTCGACATCAATGCCAAACATGGATGCTAAGCAGATTCCGGGATGCAACCGAAAGTCGGACAAATCCGGCAGCGACAGGACAGATTCGTCCATTAATGGTGCCAAAGGAATTCTTACATCCATCATGCGTTTTCTCAGCTCGAAAACGAAAACTAAGGCGAAGTCGAAACGGAAACCAAAATCTTTGCCCCAACGTTGTAAGCGACAAAGGACGATATCGGCTATGTCTAACTTGGACCCTATTCAGGAAAGTCCAGATGAGAACGACGAGCGCCATTTAGGAGAAGAGGAAGAAGAAGATGATAACGACTCTTATTTACACGACAGCTGCTCCTCCACCCCGGAAAGCGATAGTATAGGAAGCGGTGATGCTTAAAGAAAGAAATAGGTTTGGTATTTTTTTTTTTAAATTATAACAACGAGGAAGAGAAGGTAACTACAGATTCCACTTCTACTGAATGGGGGAAAAGGCACTGTGGAAGAACGAGGAGGAAAAGAGGAGACTTTTTTGAAACGAGAAAAGTGCAATATCTACGCACATCAACATATTTTGAATATGCGTGTGTATGTATGTATATTTTTCAACGTGGAAAAAAAAAAAACCCAAACAAACAAAGCAGAAAGACTCATGCTTGAGAAATTCTAACTTCTGACTCTTTCCTTAAAATGATATTTATACAAAGTAAGTGATCCCGTTGGTTAAAAGTCTATGTATATCGTTATGTTACTATTGTTTATATATGTAAAAAGCCTACATATATCTTATGTATGTTTTGTATATATGTATTCGTTTACCACGGACACTCCATAAGTATCAACATCAGCCTGGTCTCCTCGATCAGACAGACAACAAACGAGAGACTCCGTGTGATGTCGTGTCGAAATCAATTTGACTAATGCTCGGTGAGTTCCTTCATCAGATGTTGAGTTGCCCCTCTTCAGGGTCAGCTACAGAATTTTTTATTTTACTTTATTTTATTGTTATATATATTATATATATACATACATATATATTTTTTTTTTGCCACGCTGCCTCGACTGCACGCCAGAAGTTCATTCCCGTCCGTTTCATTTTATCTTTTTTTTTCTAATATATTTTCATACGGTGGGGGACGGCAGCCCCGTTATTCTATTATCATTTTTTTTATCGATTGTCAGAGAAATATGTTTAAAATGTTAGTGCCCATAATATATATACATACATATTTGTATATATATATATATATATACATCAATCGCAGTTGCTTCCTCTTGTGTTTTTTTTCTCTATACATTACATTAATAGCTCACATCTCCCTGTTGTTCATAATCAGACACTGGGTCGTTTTTATGCATGATACTAGCCCGGACATTACTAATGGGACCATCTATACAAGTATATGCATTTTTTGTACGTTACATATAAATGTATATATATTTATATATATATATATATAAATACGTACATATTAGAATGTATCAGTACTATTAAATATAGTCTGTTATAGTGACCAAAAATGTATCAGGCATTAATTTAAATGTGTGTATATATATATATATTTATATATATATATGTATATTTATATATGTTCTTACATGTATGTAAACATTAGTGTAGGTGTAAATTTGAGTTTTGTGTTTTCAATGGAAAATGTGAGGGAAAAGAACAGTGAGGGTGGTGGTGGTGGTGGTGGTAATCCCAGCGATCACCCTCCCACTTCTTCTCTCTCTCTGTCTCACTCTCACTCTTTAATCCCCCCCCCTCTCACTCTCTCTGCTTGTTCCGTGAGAACAAGCTGTCTGGCGCGTTAGAAGTTGTAATTAAAAAGGCAGACAAGTTCGGTCGAGTTGCCGCATCTTTTTCCCTGTCTCCACCTGCACACCGTCCGCGCTTAGCGATGGTGGTGCTGGTGCTACTACTACTACTACTAGTAAAGGTAGTAGTTGCTTACAAGGCGGAGGGGAAGGCGACTAGCAAGCGAAAAAAAAACGCAAGAGAGCGAGAGAGTAGTGGGTAGAGGAAGAAATCAACTAAGACGATCGGGCACTTAATTTTTTTCTCTTTTTCTTTTTCTATGGCAATCTTGGTCCAAAGTTCTCTACTGACCTTCAATATCATTGTCATTATCTTAATACAATAATTAGAAAATAATAACTAAATCGTTTATTTATATTTGTTTACTGTTTTTCTTTCTCGTTAGTATTGACAGGAAAAAAACTGTCAAGCAAATTACAAAAAAAAACAACTGCTGATGCAATACCTACCTTACAAGACACAGGCAAAAATTAACAATGTTACTGCTCTAAGGAAGTCAGTTAATTTCACTCGGTCCGTTTTAACAACAGACCAAAGTGATTATTATTGTTATTATTATCATTATTAATATTAATATTATTATTAATTATTATTATTATTATTACTGAAAATTTATTATTAGAGTGGCGCAATGGGCCAAGGGGATAAGTTCCCATTCCAAGTCAGGGAGTGTTTACGTACTTACTTGGTTTTACGTTTCGCCCGAAACTTGATAAGAAAAATTTTTTTAACAAATTTTTTTTTTTTAGTTTTCCATATGGAGGAGGAGGAAAAAAAAAGGGATTCTTTACCCCCATTTTTTTTTTAATTCTACCTTCCAGTTTTATTTTGTTTCATACTCGGAAGGCGGAATCAGTGGGGAAAGATCAAATCCGTATGGAAAATCTCAAGCAGCAAAACACTTCACAATACAAATCCATACACGTTCACTCGAGCAACCACGCACTTATCCACAACAAACACACATTGGCTCACACCGCAGAGGTGCCATAACCATCACAACATCGCATCCCTGAATAGCACTGCTACGTTTGAGGTTGGTGCGCAAGTTGACTTTACTTACATCCCAGTCTCACATCTTAGTCGTAGCTATTTTAGGTTGTATCCCTATCTTCCCTTCATGCCCATGTAGTAATAGCAGTAGTAGGGGTAGTAGTAATATCAGTCAGTAGCAGGAGCTATATCATAGCATTTTCCCTCCCAAAAAATTTAGGGCTTTCGCTTTCTTTCTCAATCGTTCTTTCTATCTCTATACCTAGACACTTACCTTACATAAAGGTCATTCTAGGATGTCAAAGGTCTATAGAATATAGAAACACACACATCTCATACTAACTGTACGTATGTGTATGTGTGTGTGTAATTTAGTGTAATGAACAAGCTGTTTCAAGTTTGTGTCATTCACGGATAGACGTTGTAGCATCCCCTACATTCCCCACTCCCCATCTTCACTTTCTCTGCTGCTGCTGCATGTATTCTACGATCTGGGAGTTCGTCTCCTTTCAAAAATACTTGCCTTTCTAGCATTCACTCTCTCTCTCTTTGTATCCTCTCTGCCCTTCAATGTTTTCCTAGGTTTACATAGCTGAGAATATGTCAGCAATGTCATGTTCACCCTCTCTCTCTCTCTCTCATCCCTCCCTATCTATCTCTGTCTAATGTTAATGGGAAAAGTTCAATGAATTGAATAGGTAACTACTACTACTACTACTACTATACTACTACTACTACTACTACTACTACTACTACTACTATCTTTGGGAGATGAATGGTTGCCACAGCGTTTAATTCTGCTTCCAGAATTTTTTTTCATCTGCTATATGATGTGTGAGCTTACACTTACACACATACACATTACATAAAATATGACAAAATACACGATACACACACTTACACACACAGACATGCATAAAAATACAATAAAATTATACAAATGTGCATCACATCCACACACCCACACAAACATGCATATACAAATATTGTATAACCATAACAAAAAATAAAAGAATAAATATCCAAAACTGCATACATCTGACATAAAAAAAGTAAAAGATATGTGATATATATACATATGTATATATGTATATACTTGCATATATTAATTATAATATTAATCTATTTTTTTTACTCTGAGAAAAGACGAAAAATTTGGATGAAATATTTTCACCGAAAATTGTTAAAAATGTGAAGAGAAAAATTAAAAAAAAAACATATTGACCATTAAAAATTAAATTCATTTAAAGAAATTTTTCTTATATAACATGAATTTTTTTTCCCAATATTTATATTTTTTTAGTGATTTTTTTTTCCTTTAAGCATTCCTTTGGTAATATTCACTCAGAATTTTTTTCATTCCCCCACCCCATTCTGTTTAGTACTCTTTCTTTCTAAACAAAATCAATGCAATTTTAATTAATTTTTCATATCTATTATAATATATAATTATAATAAGTATTTATATGTACATTATAAGATATATACATGTAATATGATCCCTTCACATTTTTCACCAATTTTCCCCTTCCAAACAATCTTTACGTCTTGGAGGGATTTTTTTTTTTTTTACAGAAAACGGTATTTCTACCAAAGTGTATTCATTACGATATTCAGTTTGGACGTTGTTTTGCTTGCTATTTTATTTTTTCATAATTATTGAATTTGAATAATAATATAATATATATGTATATATATGTGTGTGCGTGTGTGTATTTATACATGTATATTATATATATATTATATATAAATATATATATCTTTTGTTGAACATTGTTATATATAAGGCTGATAATCACCACCACGATTACTATTATAAATTATCATTATTATCATTATCATTACATTTATCAATATTATCAATCAATCAATCATTAAAAACATATTTATGAAACTATCCTCGATACTGTCTGAGCTATACACCATCTTTTAATTTATTTACTTAAACTAAATTCATTATATACCATCTATCAACATAATTAATTATATATATAAAATGAAATTAATTAGAGCCTGATGTATAAGCTGATTACTTCGATCAATTGGGATTTTCGGTGCTATTCTTACACGCGTCGACATTGTTTAGCAAAGACCAATATGTCTGTGTCTGAGTTAGTTGCCGGTTCGTTTTCCCGATCGATTCCAGCCATTTCATATCTACACAAGTACCAGTAATATCCAGAGTTGATTCTATTGGCTTATAATAGCATACCACTCTCTTTGTGTCTGTCTAGTCAGAAAAGAAATTAATGCATAATGATAATATTGATAATGTATTTTTTTCACATTTAAAAAAAAAAAACCTACATAAATGATGTTGATATTTTGAATTTTAATTTTGCGGCAGTTTAAAAATTCATAACCATCATCATCATAATCATTATCATTATTATCACAGTTAACATTGTTATCGTTATCATCATCATCATCATCATAACCATCACTACAATCGCCATCCACAAATTAACATCAATATAATTGTTATTGTTGTTATTATTTCCTATTTCCTCCCTTTCTAAAAGATATTCACCTATTTAAATTCCATTAATATACGTATCTTGCTTATTATCCAAATACACCGCACTCTCTTCAAAATGCAGTAACTTACAATTGCATTATTATTATTATTATTATTTATTAATTAATTACTAATTAACATTACAATGCTGAACGCCGTGGTGCTTCGGTAAAATCTTTACTGACTGAGTTACAGCCCCGGTTTCGTTCTCCAGTTGAGACGAGACGAGTTACGTCGCTTAAATGCTCTTGAGAGTTGAAGGCGTGAATGTATCGGCCTACACCTGAACACTTTAGGCGCCAAGCTAATGTAAGAATGTATTAGATCAACATATTATTATTATTATTATTATTACTATGACCATTCATTTCGTCAATTATCTGGGGAGTGTGATCATAAAATTCTATTTTTCTCTCTCAAGAACAAGCAAAAATTGTATGAACGCTTTTCGCTACATTTTTTTTAAACGTTATATCGTCTGTCTTTTTTATAAGTCAAAATCTGCGCTAGTAAAAAGTCCTTCCCAACTTTATTGAGCAGCAATATACATACACATAACATTAATTAACATAACTTATATTACATATGTATATGTGTATATATATGTATATATATATATATATATATATATATATAGATATATAGATATATATATGTATATATATTATATATATGATATATGTATGTATGTATATGTATATCGTGATGAAGAGGTTAGTTATCGCAAAAGTTGGTTTAAGCAAGATGAGCAGAGATGGGGAGAATTTATGATATATAGTCTAGGCTATTTTTCCGAATTAAAGAACTGATGCAGCAGAGGTTTTGGCAGTGAACTTGTGAATTCCATTAATTCTGTCTGCACTTTCTCTGTTGACTGACTGATATCGTTTGACGGTCACATTTTGACTTGGAAGTCAACCAAAATTTGACGGCTGCTTTTGCCTTGTAGGTCAATAATTGTGACAATCAACCTGAATTTTTAAGGTTTTCTATTGACATTTCCACTTATATTCTTCTGTTAAATCTCTCTTTTTCCCCCCCCGCGGGAGTCGGATATTTCGCCGGTGCTTCTTAGGAACTTCTAGTTTGTAGTTGGGGATGGAATTAAAAAAAAAAATTCTTGGGATCAGACAGTTTTTATTTATTATTTTTTATTCATGGGTTAGGGTTGGGCTTGGAAATATGGGTTTCCTTGTGGATCATCAAATACTTCCTCCTCGTCTTTGTTGAAGGGCTTGCGATCCCTCACCCCTATGTTTTTTTTCTTTTTGATATGAGGATATAGAACTATGAACGTTCTGGATTGTATATTTATCAATATATATTTTTATAGAATCTTCTTATTTGTACAAATTATACCTCACTGCCTTCTGTTATTAGGTCCTCGCCCTCTCTGTTGGCTTTTCAGACTCGTACAATGGTTTCATACCAACCGTTTTTTTACCTTTTGAAGAGCGAGAAGGATGAGGAGAGAAAAAGAGAAGGGGGTGAACCCCTAAAGAGCTCAGCCATTCAAAGCAAAAGAACACTGCTTAGTGTGAGAATGAGATTTTATATATTATACGAATTCGTTTACGTTGGAAGTTATTCAATTAAACTCAATATTGGTTCAACAATTTAGCTTTAAATATTTCAAAAACTTTTTTAAAAGCCGATATCAATATCCCTCTTTCCGTGTTCCGCGCACGAATGAGCTATTTTAATATTGATATTTGGCCTCAGAAGGCGGAAAAATACTAACAAACGTTAATAAAGAAACAAAACCGTTATCTATATATATTGAGTATTCAGTAACGAAGGGAGATAATTTCGGAGTTTTTGTGTAGGAGGAGTGGGTGTATGGAACCCCTTCAAGATCACAAGTGCAGTTAATGCTGTAAATGCAGCTGGCTCCTATCTTACACTATGTTCTTGACAACAGTGAGTGTGCGCATCTGCCTGCTTTGAAGGTCTATGTGTGTGTTTGTGTGAGAGTATCACATCTGTTTCTCTTTCAGAGAGAAAGTGTTACACGTATTTCTTACATATACATAGTTATATTTCTGTTGCTAAACGCTTCCATTTCATTGGAAGCAGCTACTGAGCTCTCTATTTGATTATTGTATTCTCAAGCCTCTAATCTGTAGGATTCAGGTTTTAGTCAAGCGAATTACTTAGTGAGAGAAAAAAAAAAAGCCAAAAAGAAAACACACCTTTGCTAACTGAGATTAGATTAACAGATTTAGTTTGTGTGTTTCAGTGCGGTTTTTATCTAGTTTATTACAATCAAGCAAATAACCACTCTTCGTTCGGCTTAATTATATAGTGAATTCATGGCAATGATTACTGGCTGATAGAATTTTCAATGGGAAGGAGGGATTAAAAGGAATCCCTTGGGATTAGTTCGATTATAGTAAATACAGGCTGTTTTACTGCTGACCCTTGTCCCAGTTATTTCACTGGTCAGAGACTAACTCAACTTAACTAACTTTCCTCGTCTAGTTTAGCCATTTCATTTTCACCATGGATCAACTTTTTGCAGAGATCTTTCATAGAACCAGCCAACTGCTGAATTCTTTCCGTTCTGCATCGTCCCCTTTTAAGCTTTGACAATCTTCATATAATTCCAGATTTTGGCGGCTTCTCGAAAATTCTATCGAGAATTATTAAGTTAAATTTAGAAAGAAAGACCACTGGGCTTTTTAAAGACTGATTGAGATTGATGAATGTTCCAATGTTAGTTTGGTGCTAGTTCTGAACACTCGGACAGACCTTTGGAACTGTCACTTCACATGTCAGACACTTTGTTGGTGACGTATCACAGAATTTTACGCACATTTTCGGCCTAAAACATTTGTCCTTTTTGACAAAAATTAAATTAAAACAAAAAAGCTTGACAGCTAAAATTTTCTGTCCGTAATTAACAAAAGTTCCGCCTTACATTCTGATATCATTCCACCGCCATTTTCTTATTTTTTCTTTTTTTTTTTAAACCATTCTTTTCTAAATCTAATAAACATTTCCAATGCTGCTTCAATGCTCCAAATTTTCTTATGTCGCAGCAATATTGTCATTATAACTATTATTATCAATTTTTTTTTGTTCTTATGCTAATCTGACAGTTTTGTATGTCAGTGTTACATTCGTGTCCAACATATATAAAATGTAATACGTTTTTTTTTTTAGATCATTAATTCTTGCTCACTTGTCCTTTTAATTCTTGTTTCATTCAAGATTAAATAAGAGGCTTTGTCTTATATTTTCATTACTACACAGATATTTCACCTTGTCCCACACACTCTCTCTCTCTCTCTCTCCAGTTCATGAAATTCTTGAAAAAAAAAGGAGAGGAAAATTATATATAAAAAAAATAACAACATAATTATATTGAATTCATTGTAAAATTGGGACCAATGCATCCTGTTGTGTAAATAATGAGTGAATGGGCAAATTTGTCATTTAAATTATTATTTGAGAGTATATGCATATGTATGTGCTCTTGTGTATCATATACATATATATATATATATACACATATATATACATATATATATATATATATATATATATATATATATATATATATAAACATATATATATACATATATTTATATAAGCATATATATATATTTATATATACATATATATATTTATATAAACATATATATATATAAATGATCACACAATTAGTCACAAGTAACAAGCACTGAAGATGGTATGAGAACAGTGATAAAAGATGTCATCACAGCTCGCGGTTGTAAAAGAGCCTTGTTTTATTATTATTATTATTATTATTATTATTATTATTACATTGTTCTTGTACCGTTGTTTTTACAAGACAATTTGTACGTTATTTACGTTGAACCCTATTCCATATGAAATTACATATTTTTAAAATTACGCTTTCATGAACGCTCAATATTCTTTTCTCCATTGGCTACTACGGAACTAATCTGTCGTCTCAATATGAGCCTGCTTTCTGCGTGTGTGTGTGT
The DNA here is from genome assembly GCF_006345805.1 of Octopus sinensis. Classification (NCBI taxonomy): domain Eukaryota; kingdom Metazoa; phylum Mollusca; class Cephalopoda; order Octopoda; family Octopodidae; genus Octopus; species Octopus sinensis. Next base: position 450,432 of record NC_043008.1, on the reverse strand, counting down.
GTGTGTGTGGCTACGTAGACATGCTCCTAGACAGCAACCTTTATCAGTCTTTCTTTCTTTACATTTATATTCCAACCATTATTTGTAGTTGTAGTAATAGTAGTAGTAGTAGAATCAGCAGAAACTATAAGTATGTGTGTGTATGTATATATACATATATATATATGTGTGTGTGTGTGTGCGTAGAGCTAAGTAAATGCACTTCAATATGAGAAGGCAGTTAGCGCACCAATTGCCATATATAGTAACAGTTATCATTCTGGCGCGAATATACTCATTGGCTGTGTGCAATGGCCGCGTCTGCTGCTGCTGCTGCTGTTACCATTGCTGATAATGATGATTGCCAGTGTGCTGTGGTTGCCTAGCAACTACTGATATATCGATTTTTCGGCTTCCTCGTGACTCCGGTTTAGGGTTGGAAAGGGGCTTCTGCAGACATGGCGCACGCACATAGTTACTGCGCTTTACACACACACACACACACGGTTTTATAGACTTTTATTATTTACTACTTACATGTCGATATAGAGATAGCATGTTTGGTAGTGAGCGGTCTCTGTTCGCATGCGTGCGTGCTTGCGTGTGTGTATGTGTGTGTGTGTGTATGAGTGTTGTGTCAATGGTAGTTAGTCATAGGCGGCGATGAAGCTGCAAGATGCGGGAAGTAACTACATCTTTTCCTTCACTCCCACATAGTAAAACTCCACATGGCATATTTTTCGCTTTCATGTTTAAAAAAAAAAAGATGTAATACTATATTACGTCTAAACCGAAAGAGAAAGATAACTGAAATTCTAGGATTAGGAAATTAGTGTCTTCGCATTTCTTCATAGACATACAGACATATACATATATATATACATATATATATATATATATATATATATATATATATATATATATATATTATATATATATATTCTCTTGATCTGTTCTATTATTGGGTCTCTGCTAAGGCCGTTACCGACATTTTACTCCAAAATGGGGTTATTTTATTTATCGTCAACGTAAGAATGAATTCTTATCGCTCTTTTATAAAATTATGTAGTGATAAAAAAACAAAGATAATTTTAAGAATGTATGTTATAGAGAGTCTGACATAGAAAATGCGCGAAGATTTCTAGACAGAATGTGTAGTAGTGATGGGGGAAGGGTTAGAGACATAATGCAATTATTTAATCAGACATTCAAGCGCGCGCGCGCACACACTTTTCCCCTACTTTTCCCCCCCATTTCAGACACGGTTTGTCTCACAATTTATGAGTCAGCTGTGTTCTAAATTTTTCCCTGTTATGAAAGAGTCTTATATGAGTGCGTGCATATGTTTATATATAAACATATTAAGTGTATGTGTATACACACCGGCTCCTTCCACCCCTGAAAAGTTAGGTTTTAGAATGAAATTTTCCCTCTATCACTCCCATTTGGTTTTCATTACTTATGAAAATAGTAGTAATAGCAATAATAATAATAATAATAATAATGAAAGACATGCGTCAGCCCTATTTCAAAAATCCCTGGTATAAAATAAACCAAACACTTTATTTATTTTTATTTTCCCCAATTTAAAAAATTCTTTTTCGTTTTTCATATTCGGTCTGGTGCTTTTGTGACGGTACCTTCTGCCGAGAAGCTGTGATGATATTGAGGAATTTGACTTGTGTGATAATAAAGCTTTCTGCATATGTTTTTTTTTTGTAAGCTTATATTGTACATATAATGAATGAGGAATGAGGTGAAAGAAAATGAAGAACATATTAATAAGGGGGAAAAAACCGTCTTTTTTTTTCATATTTTCCCTTCGCCTTCTTAAATTATTGTTCATGGAATGTGACTCCATTTGTTGCAAATGATAATGATACCTGTATATATATAAGTGTATATATGTATGTGTGTGTATATACATGTACATATATATGCATATATATATTATGTATATCATATGGAATGTGTGAAGTATGTTTGATGAAATGAAAGAATCATGAAAACTATGCACCTTCAATGCAATATATCTCGTGGTGACCCCTCGAGTTTCTGTACAAGACTGAAAAATATAACAAAAAAAAAAAACTACAAAAAAATAAGATTAAATAAAATTGTTGAAACTTGAAATTATTTTGTTGACTTCGTTATTTTTCTCTTTTGTCTTCTTGCTTATTTTTGTTTGTAATGAATTCGTCGACATTGGCAATCATTGGAGCTATATAACATGGCTGAGGCTGCAAACCAACTTTTGATTGCTTAACTCGTGTAAGAACGCATCAGAATATTATATTAACTGCGTTACTATTTGCTTACACACAAAAAACTATATATATATATATATATATATATATATATATATATATATATAGTGTAATAAATAAAATATATGCATACATACATACATACATACATACATACATATATGTACGTACCTACATCTACATATATATATATATACATGCATATATAAATATATATACGTAAGTACAGGACACCGCAAATAGACGTAGAACTCAACGAGAAACGAAAACGTAAAAACAAACGTGGAAACGGACCTAAACGAAAAAAACAGGGTACAAGACAAGCTACACAAGGAAAAATCCCCTTCATCAGCTGTCCCTAGTTCAACTCTAGCGTGTTTATATATATATACATATATATATATGATACAAAATGGGACAAGAACGCAAAACATCCGGACAACTAGGTGATACAAAAAGGGACAATAAAACATCCAAACAAATGATACAAAAAAATACGGACGGGTCATTCGAAGCCTTTTATATTCAGCCAAGAACCGGATCATCCTCGTAATTTCGGCTGATTAATCCTGAGATTGCTCTAATCTGGCAAGCGCCAAAGAAAAACTAAGCTAAGAGCATTAGATTCCTTGAGACAAAAACATCGAATGTATACGAAACAAATATATATATATATAGTTAATCCAAACATGAAAAAGAGAAAACACAACAACGCGAGGACGTGGAACAAGTATAGCGTTATAGGATGCTCAGGAAAGGTAAGAAAGAAGTGTGTGTGTGTGGTACTCCGTCGGTTACGACGACAAGGGTTCCAGTTGATCCGATCAACGGAACAGCCTGCTCGTGAAATTAATGTGCAAGTGGCTGAGCACTCCACAGACACGTGTACCCTTAACGTAGTTCTCAGGGAGATTCAGCATGACACAGAGTGTGACAAGGCTGGCCCCTTTGAAATACAGGTACAACAGAAACAGGAAGAAAGAGTAAGAGAAAGTTGTGGTGAACGAGTACAGCAGGGTTCGATACCACCCTGCCGAAGCCTCGTGGAGCTTTAGGTGTTCCGGTCCGGGAATCGAAACCGCGAGTCCGCTGCCCTAACCACTGGACCATAGATATATACATATTCAAAGTAGACATACAGAATGTACAATTAAAAGTTCTGTTTCGTTTACAAAGTCTTGTCAAATACTATTTTTAGAACAAGGAACGATAACATTACAGGTTGAGAAGCAAGTTCAACATTATGGATGAAGTAATATTAAGCGACGATGATGATGATAATCGAAAGTGCTTCAGACAGTAAATTGTTGATAAAGGTAAGTTTATTCCAGTAAGGCAAAAATTAAAAGTGGCAGATAACACTTTTTCTGGCGTTCAAGTCGAAATTTTTGCAGGCCAAAATTTACAGCCAAAAAATGTAGGTTGACTTACACACCAAAACGACTTTGGAAGGCCAAAAGTTCCATGTAAAATGCAGTAAGATTTGGACAAAAGAGCCACCCGTCATAGCAAGTTGTCTTCACGGTTATATTCTTCTCTAGTCATGTACAAATATTGTAAATATCGATAAAAGCAAAAATCTTCAGGTGTGTATAAGGAAAGTAGGAATAGCTACTGTGATGTTCATAACTTTCCCAAAGGAAGGCTAAAACCATCTACGCTGTTAATCCTTTGGAAAAAGATTAGACGCATTAATCCTTTTTGAAAGGATAAGAAGCATCGAAATCATTACCATGTCGCAGATACGATTAAATGGAATTGTGACAAAAGGCGGCGAGCTGGCCGAAACGTTAGCACGCCGGGCGAAATGCTTAGCAGTATTTCGTCTATCTTTACGTTCTGAGTTCAATTTCACCGAGGTTGAATTTACCTTTCATCCTTTCGGGGTCGATAAATTAAGTACCAGTTGCGTACTGGAGTCGATATAATCGACTGGGTGCCTCCCCCAAAATTTCGGGCCTTGTGCCTAGAGTAGAAAAGAATGGACTTGTGACGAAGATTACACCAAGAAAATAAATAAAGTAAGTTAATAGAAAGCAGCGGCAAGAAGTTTGCAGAAAGTACAGCGAACTATAGTGATGATTAAATAACTTCAGAGACTGAAGATGAACCAAATTGATCAAGTACCTATTAACAGCCAGATGGACTGGGGAAGTGGTCTATTCAGAAACAAATTAAAACGTGAACAAGAGCAATTCGAACTCATAGCAATTTGCTAACCAGCAAGGGAATCTCTATGTAATCGCCCAATCTGCTAAAAAAGTAGATAAATTTATTCCACTTAAAGAAAATGAAACGACTTCAGTTGATCTGAACAACAACCAGGCACGTCAAGCTGAATATGAAATATGAATTTAAGATTCGGTAGAATAATTTGACAATACAGTTCTATATTTAAGAGATGAGGAATTATTTACATTTGACGGATATTTGTCCTCATCTTGTGTGTTGTTAACACAACGTTTTCGGCTGATATACCCTCCAGCCTTCATCGGTGCCTTCGGGAAATTTCGAACCTGGGTTCTCATTCCTAAGGTATTTTTTTCGATGTTGTTATTATCACCATTATTATTCAGGTCATTGCCTGGAATCGAATTCGGAATCTTGGGGTTAGTAGTCTGCGTTCTTAACCACTACGCCATATGCCCGTTTCGAGTTCGATTCCAGGCAGTGACCTGAATAATAATAATAATAATAATAATAATAATAATAATAATAATAATAATAATAATAATAATAACATCGAAAAATACCTTAGGAATGAGAACCTAGGTTCAAAATTTCCCCAAGACACCTGATGAAGGCTGGAGAGTGTATCAGCCGAAAGGTTGTGTTAACAGCAAAAAGATGAGGACAAATATCTGTCAAATGTAAATAATTTGACAATGGTTGAAGAATAAAAGGGAGTAAAAACTGATATTACTTCTCTGCCTATGAGCTGTTTAATAATAGTTTCAAATTCTGATCCAAGACCAGCAATTATAAGGAAGCGGGTAAGTCGACGACATCGACCCTAGTACACAACTTGTACTTATTTTATCGACGCCGAAAGGATGAAAGGCGAAGTCGTCGTCGGCACAATTTAAAATCAGAACGTAAAAGAGCCGGAAGAAAATTCTATTGAGCATTTTGTCCGATGCGCTTACAATTCAGCCATCTCGTCGCTTTGAGATGTTTGATGATAAATTCGTATCGCAGACAGCTTTGGTGGTTTATTATGTATGAGGAGAGTATTTGAAATATTCAGAAGATTAACAGTCTGGTTGCGATCTGATTGACTATATTTTGTTTCGACGAGAATCTTGAATGCCAACAGATTTTAATGATGAGAATCAAGAATGCCAACACATTCCTAACGATCGGACAGTTCGTGGATCGAGTTGCTGTACCCGTAGCGAAACCGTAATTAGGCTACGGTAGACGATGACATTCGCTACTGCGTAACTGGTCAATATTTTATTCGCTTGCAATCCAAATCTTAAGGATGTGACTAGAAAAAGAGAGGATTCTTGCTGGGTTGTTTGACGGAAAATTAATAATCTGCAGACAATCAAACTGGTCCATATGAACTCAATTTTAATAAATGTTGTCATTCAAATTAATCAAATGAAGTAATGTGAAGAGCTACGAGCAAAGAAAGGCTTCATTGCAGACACCCAAATACTAAAAACGCGAAATGAAAAATTTTCCTTTATCATTGTCTTGGTTTATTCTAAAGCCTTTCATAACCTGCCTTCTTCTTCTTCTTCTTCTTCTTCTTCTTCTTCTTCTTCTTCTTCTTCTCTTCTTCTTCTTCTTCTTCTTCCAATCAGGACTCACGCCATTAGCCACAAAGAATAATCTCTAATTCGAGCCTACTCTAAGCTACTTGAAGATCCACCACACGCGATAGACTGGCGGTTGTACGGTCGCGAAAGCTACGTTGTTATCCTCATTCCGTAAACGGTAGCTTTTAACGAGTGGAGAGCTGAACCATCCTGGGGTACAGAGAATTCGCAATCTAGACTAGAGTCTGAAAGTTTACCACACCATAGTGGGTTACACCATGTTTCCTCTGCTTTGTGGCAGAAGTAGGAAGAAAGAGTGAGAGAAAGTTGTGGTGAAAGAGTACAGCGGGGTTCACACCACTCCGCCGCAGGCTCGTGGAGCTTAGGTGTTTATACTCAATAAACACTCACAATGCCCGGTCTGGGAATCGAAACCGTGTTCTTACAACCGCGAGTTCGCTGCCCTAACCACTAGACCAGTGCGCCTCCACACCGGCTGCTGTATCTTTTGATATCAAACTGCCTGAGACTGTCCCTAGTTCTGTGATATAAACTTGCTTAAAAAATGAAAAAGAAAAAAAAGTTCCTTCTCGAGCCATAGACTCATAAGGTCGGTTTCCTGGCTTCCATGGTGTAAAGATTCCCCACTTGGATAGGACGCCAGTCCGTCTCAGGATAACTCATTTTTGCCAGCTGAGTGAACTGGAGTCATGTGAAAGAAAGTGTTTTGTTCAAGAACACAATGCATCACCCAGTCCAGGAATCGAAACCACTATCTTGTGATTACGAGCCCAACACTCCTAACCACTAAGCCACGCGATTCCACCACCCCCTTAAAGTGAGATAAATTCAAATTTTCCATCGAAATTTCATGTTAATTTCTGTTCCGAACGACAGCTTAATAATGAGAAGGTTATTTTATTAAATACTTCATTATTTAAAAAAAAAATAGTTGAAACAAAGGTTGTATTTCTATAGAAAAAAGCTAAATATGGTTGATTTACTTAGCTTTTGTCCTCATAACAATTCTAGAGTACTTATCGTTCTTACCCGCCCTTGTAGAACACAAGAGATCTCGAGAACTAAGAAGTTCTCAGATTCAATTGAATATTTATCAAATGGTTAAGAAAAGGCCAGATTAAAATAATCTGCAGACATCATCTATGGCAACCATGAATGAAAATACAAAAATAGAAGAAGAATAACAAGAAAGAATGTGAAAGACCGATGTTATAATTAGCGAAGTCTGAATTAATCTATTTTGGAACAAATGCTAATGACTCAAAGATTATAAAAATATAACATCTTGAAAAGGTTTCTCTTGCTATTAATGTTCTGCGAGATACTCGGTCCGTCGTTAATTGTTCAGAAAATTCATTTGTTCGAATTCTTTCGTTTCTTTGTTTCGTCTCTCAATAATCTTAGGCATTTATCTTAGTATTGCTCTTGGAAATGGAATAAACATCGCAACTTTCCATTGATTCAGTATTGTAACTACGAAAGGTTTGAGCCGGAGTAATAAATCCTTTATGTATATATATATGGAGAATTCACGAAAAAGAAACAAATGATGAAGAAAGGTGGTGTAGAAAATAAACAGCTGTATTAGTATATTAGATGTATTAGATTTTTATGGAAGTAGAAAAGGAGTTTTAGCGCCTATTTCTAAATTCGGCGCGTGACGAAGCAATTAGCTGACCCCTAATTATAATTATAGAATATTTGTGTATATATATATATATATATATATATATATATATATAATATATAATATTAATTAGAGACAAAACCACTATTATGCAAATCAAACAAAGAAAGACTTAAACCAATACATAAAAATTTTATATAAATTAAATATAATTAAGATATCCACTACGATCGTTTCTTGTCACTTCTATGGACATTCATCAGGTGGTTTTAAAACTTGCAAAGAAGGTCTTGAAACCACCTGATGAATGTCCATAGAAGTGACAAGAAACGATCGTAGTGGATATCTTAATTATATTTAATTTATATAAAATTTTTTATGTATTGGATTAAGTCTTTCTTTGTTTGATTTGCATAATAGTGGTTTTGTTTCTAATTTAATATAATATAATATTTTACTATAAAATTGGATTCAATCCTAAATCTGATTTTTCCCTGTAAATTTGGATTTATTCCCTAATATTTATTATATATATATAATTTTTCCCTGGCTCAGGGTAAAAGAAAATACACGATAGTCAGGTAATTATGATTTTATTCAATATATTTCGCTCTTAGATTCACACACTTATTGCAGCGGTATCCAGTATCGTCCACAAGTCGATCGGTATATGTTCTTGGTCTGCCGATACCTGTATGTGTCCATGCGTGTGTATCCGGAGAGAGAGATCGCAAGATGTTTCATCCTCGCTCCTCCAGCAGTGTCATGCGCAACGAGTTCTTTCTCTCGATTACCGAGGTTATGGTTATTATACTGTCCTCATAAAATATCTACTTTGCAGGGTGTTACTCCCAAGAGAGATTAAGAACTACTCAAAGCATTTTCGTGTCTGTACTGTCAAGCTACGTTTCAACTCACTTCTTCGTGTTCATGCCGAAAAACCATAGAAAAGCACTGATTCAGCGATTGTATTGAAGAAACTCCTCTTCGTGTTGTCAGGGAAAGAGGACTTCCATATAATTATGAGATAGTCTCACTCTCTTTACCCTCTTTTTTACTCTCTTTTACTTGTTTCAGTCATTTGACTGCGGCCATGCTGGAGCACCACCTCACGTTAATAATTCAGACATTACCACATTAATTAAAGATTTTTTTTCTAAATTATAACTGAGTTATTTTCACATTTTAATTATTGAAATATTTTTTTCTATATAAATAGCCGAAACATTCCTTTATTCATTACTTTTACTTGTTTCAATCAGGAGGCTTTGACCATGTTGGAGCACCGCTATTGATGTGATTGCTAGCGTATTTCATCTTGCTTCCATGGCATCACTCCGATATTAGTTCCTGTGAATGAGTGAATTGGACAAAGCTGCCCTTATTTGCGACTTTTGGTATGATGTGTTGTTCATCTTGTATCTCAAATAAAAATTTGTCGAAAAGTCCTTTCAGCTCATCCACATCTTCGCTTCGTAGATTTCTGGGCAGAGAAATGAAAAACCGTTGGCTCTTGAATTCTATGCTGACACATCTCTACATTAACAAATAATATTGGTTTCAAATCTTGGTATATGACCAGTATGTTTTTGGCAGAGGGTAAATCGATTACGACGACCCCAGTGCTCAGCTGGTATATATTTTATCGATCTCGAAAGGATGAAAGGCAAAGCCGACCTCGGCGGAATTTAAATTCAAAACGTTAAAACGGATGAAACGCCGCCAAGCATTTTGTCCGGCGTGCTAACGATTCTGACAGCTAGTCATCTTAGATAAATAATATTCCCTCATTAATAACTGAGATATTCTTACACTTAGACTTAAGACATTTCCATATACAAGTATACCTCAACTTATGTCGTTTCGAGTTATAACTTTTTCGACTTCACGTTGTTATTTTAAAGAAATTAACGAAAAAAATTAAACCTCAATTTCCGTCCATTTATCTGACTTTACGCCAGTCTCAACGAACATAATGAAAAGGCATAACAAAAAAAAAAAACACACCCCAACACCATACTGAAGTGGAGAATCAGATAAAAAAAAATGAAAATATGTACAAACCATTTATTCGTTTCTACTCTAGGAACAAGGCCCGAAATTTTGGGGGAGGGGGCCCAGTCGATTATATCGACCCCAGAGCGTAACTGGTACTTAATTTATCGACCCTGAAAGGATGAAAGGCAAAGTTGACCTCGGCGGAATTTGAACTCAGAATATAACGGCAGACGAAATACCGCTAAGCATTTCTCCCGGGGTGCTAACGTTCCTGCCAGCTCGCCGCCTAAGTAGAAGCCATTTATTAAAACAGAAATGGGTTAAGAAATTTCTTGCATTTTTTCATGTTACGTCGTTTTTCGAGTTAAGTCGTATGTTTTGGAACCAGTAACCGACGTAAGTTGAGGTACGTTACTTTGTAGACAGTTGATTAGTTTATATATATATATACCCTATGTCGTTTGTGAAGGTTTTCTACCTGTGATAACCTTGATGTTTGGCGGGAAGTTGGCTCTGTCTGATGCGATTCAAATATTTGACTCGTGTTTCAAAGAAAAGAAATAATATTCATTCAGACTTTGAAACAGTCAGCAGCTCGAAGACGATACAATTCCCACCAAAAGTAAGTAAACCGTTTCCTTTGCCTGGCAGCAGGTGAACGTGCGTCTAGATATTCGCTAAGAGTAACAGCACCAACTTCAGCAACAACAGCAACAATAGAAGCCAAAGTTCATTGAACTCTCCTCGTGGTTTACTTAAGTGGCACACATACAATGATATTGCTGGCAGGGGTAGAACGTTGCACGTACCCTGGCGGCTTACTTGCCTGGCATAACAGGGTAGGAAGAGGGAGAGGGAGAGAGAGGAGAAGTAGGAGGAAAGTGAGAGAGAAAGGTAGTAACCAAAAAGAAAGGGGGAATACGTGGAGAGAATGACTTAGTGATTGCTCGGGTAAGATGAGTAGAATATTAAGTTAAGGACTTCTGGGAATGGTTCTGAAACAGAAGACGGGGAAAAAAAGTACAGTGTCCATAAATTAACTTTGCAACATTCACATTTCCATACTTCAAATTGTAAAGATTATTTATAGACATATTGTAGATATTGCATTAGTTGGTATATAATCTGTTGAGGACAGCGAGCTGGCAGGAACAGCACGCCGGGCGAAATGCTTAGCGGTATTTCGTCTGCCGTTACGTTCTGAGTTCGAATTCCGCTGAGGTCGACTTTTCCTTTCATCCTTTCGGGGTCGATTAATTAAGTACCAGTTACGCACTGGGGTCGATGTAATCGACTTAATACCTATGTCTGTCCTTGTTTGTCCCCTCTGTGTTTAGCCCCTTGTGGGTAGTAAAGAAATAGGTATTTCGTCTGCCGTTACGTTCTGAGTTCGAATTCCGCCGAGGTCAACTGTTCTTTCATCCTTTCGGTAAATTAAGTACCAGTTACGCACTGAGGTCGATGTCCTTGTTTATCCTCTCTCTGTTTAGCCCCTTGTGGGCAATAAAGAAATAAATATGTTGATGTGTATACAGTCGTTAAATGGTTTAAAGTTGTTTAATTAGTACGTAGTTTGTTAATCATTATATACCTGTTTAAATGGTACATAGTTTCTTAATTGGTACAAAAACGGCGTGATAACTGGTATACAATTCGCTAAGCGCGGCACAGTCTCTTAATTGGTAATTAATTGGCATACACAGTATTAATTCATCTACAGTTGCTTAACTGGTATATAATTCATTAATGGTATATAGTTGTTAATAGGTATGTTTGTTTAATTGGCATATCGTTTGTCAACTGGTATATAGTGTGTTAATGGGTATATAGTGTGGTAATGGGTATATAGAAAGTTAATTAGTTAATGGGAATACATAATGTTAATTAGTTACTCTATATACAATTGTTTAATTGGTATACAGTACGTTAATTAATGTTCTTTATGCTACTTTGTATGTATACAACTTTTTAAGTGGTATGCTGTATATAGACTGCGAACGTCTAATTACGTTGCTTTAACGGGAAATGTTTTATGGGCGCAGTTAGCAGAAACGGCTGCGTTTCAAAGATTCGACTCGTGTTTCAAAGAAAATACATAAAATTCATTCAGTCTTCGAAACAGTCGGCAGCTCGAAGACGCAGCACAATGTCCTCGAGAAATGATAAACCATCTTCTGCTTCCTTTTACCTAGCAGCAGGTAAAAGCATGTCTACATAGGTAGCAACAACAACAGCAGCAGCAATAGACGACTGAGGTTATTGAACCATGTTCTTTGTTTTACTTACATGTCACGCAGACACAATGATGTAAATGGATCTCAGTCTGTTTCAACGATGACGAGATTCAGTTGTGCGATCACACTGTCGACCTGGCTTTTCGTCCTTCTCTCATACTAATGTGTCCAGTCAAATTATTTATTTATTTATTATGCACCCTTTTCAAGCCTAGCCAGGCTCATGGGCCAAGTTTCCCGGTTTCTATTGCGTATTGTGTTACCCCCCAGCTGGACGGGACGCCAGTTCATCGCAGCGTTATTCAAGAAGCAGGAAGAAAGAGCAAGAGAAAATTGGGGCGAAAAAGTACAACAGGGGTCGCTACCACCCCCTGCCGGAGCCTCATAGAGCATTAGGTGTTTTCACTCAATAAACACACACAACGCCCGGTCTGGGAATCGAAATCGCGATCCTCCGACCACGAGTCCGCTGCCCGAACCATTGGGCCATTGCGCCTCTACTCCAGTCAATTAACTCTGCCTAAAACAAATAAACAATGATCTTGTGCTGTCGAGAAAATCAAACAGGATAATTATATCCATATTAATAGTTTTAAATTCTGGTACAAGACCAGGAAGATATTTTTTTAGAGGGAAGAGGGTTATTAACTACATTGGAATCAGCACTTGGCTGGCATTTCATTTTATCGCCCACCCACCCACCGAAAAGATAAACGGTAAAGTTGACCTCGGCAAGATTTGAGTTCAAAATGTAAAAAGTTGAGAGAAACAACGCTAAATATTTTGCTCGATGCTCTAACGATTCTGCCAGCTCGAATAATTATGTTTGCACATTTTGGCACAAGGCCAGCAATTTTGGGGCAGTGGGTGAGTCGATTATTTCGATCACAGTAATCAACTAGTCCTTATTTTATTGACTCCGAAAGGATGAAAAGCAAAGTGGACCTCGGCGGAATTTGAACTCAGAACGTAAAGACGGACGAAATGCCGCTAAGCATTTTACCCAGCGTGCTTACGATTCTATCTGCTCGCCGCCTTCAGTCACACTGTATATCAATTAACACACTGTACTCTAATCAATAAGGTGTATATCGATTAGCAAGCTTCATCTCTTTTCTTTTTCTTTCTCCGTGCAACCCTCACAGACAGTGGCGGACTGGCCAGATTGCCAGCCTGCCCGATGCCATTAGAATCTATATAGGAGGGCCCATGTTAGTATATAAGGGGCCCATCCCCTCAAGTTTGAGAATTTTTAAAGTTCTTTACTGGAAGAATGCCTTAATCATTTCAGCCTGGCTGTGTTTGTAGACAAGTTGAAAAGAATACTTTTAACAAAAATAAATAAATAAGTAAATAAAAATTAAAAAAATGATAGCCTTGTAGTTGCGGTTGGGCCCCCTTAGTCTCCTGGCAACCAATATTTTTAGACCCAGTCCGCCACTGTTCACACGTATGTAAATCATCTCCCAGTCCACCGATCAAACGACTGTATGTCCCAGTTGAATAATTGTACACACCAATTATCACACGGTAAACTAATTAGCAACTATACATCATTAACAAAGTATATGTTAATTAAACGACCATGTACCATGTTATATACTCTTCCCTGATTAGCAGACTATATACCCTTTCGCAAATTATATGCATTATTAAGAAAAGGTGTCCCAGTTATCACATTGTGCATACTAATTGCACTACTTGCATACCAGTTATACGACTGCATACCAATAAACAAATTGTATATCAGTTAAAAACTATATACCAAGTAACACACTGTATTCTACATACCAAACTGTATATGAAATAAATTACATACCAATTAAATAACTGCATGTCAATTGACAAATTTATACCAATTAAACAACTGCATGTCAATTGACAAATTTATACCAATTAAACAACTGCATGTCAATTGACAAATTTATACCAATTAAACAACTGCATGTCAATTGACAAATTTATACCAATTAAACAACTGCATGTCAATTGACAAATTTATACCAATTAAACAACTGCATGTCAATTGACAAATTTATACCAATTAAACAACTGCATGTCAATTGACAAATTTATACCAATTAAACAACTGCATGTCAATTGACAAATTTATACCAATTAAATAACTGCATGTCAATTGACAAATTTATGCTAATTAAATAAACAACTGCATGTCAATTGACAAATTTATACCAATTAAACAACTGCATGTCAATTGACAAATTTATACCAATTAAACAACTGCATGTCAATTGACAAACTTATGCTAATTAAATAAACAACTGCATGTCAATTGACAAATTTATACCAATTAAACAACTGCATGTCAATTGACAAATTTATACCAATTAAACAACTGCATGTCAATTGACAAATTTATGCTAATTAAATAAACAACTGCATGTCAATTGACAAATTTATACCAATTAAACAACTGCATGTCAATTGACAAATTTATACCAATTAAACAACTGCATGTCAATTGACAAATTTATACCAATTAAACACACTGCATGTCAATTGACAAATTTATACCAATTAAACAACTGCATGTCAATTGACAAATTTATACCAATTAAACAACTGCATGTCAATTGACAAACTTATCTAATTAAATAACAACTGCATGTCAATTGACAAATTTATACCAATTAACAACTGCATGTCAATTGACAAACTTATGCTAATTAAATAAACAACTGCATGTCAATTGACAAATTTATACCAATTAAACAACTGCATGTCAATTGACAAATTTATACCAATTAAACAACTGCATGTCAATTGACAAACTTATGCTAATAAATAAACAACTGCATGTCAATTGACAAATTTATACCAATTAACAACTGCATGTCAATTGACAATTTATACCAATTAACAACTGCATGTCAATTGACAAATTATACCAATTAAACAACTGCATGTCAATTGACAAATTTATACCAATTAAACAACTGCATGTCAATTGACAACTTATGCTAATTAATAAACAACTGCATGTCAATTGACAATTTATACCAATTAAACAACTGCATGTCAATTGACAAATTTATACCAATTAAACAACTGCATGTCAATTGACAAACTTATGCTAATTAAATAAACAACTGCATGTCATTGACAAATTTATACCAATTAAACACTGCATGTCAATTGACAAATTTATACCAATTAAACAACTGCATGTCAATTGACAAATTTATACCAATTAAACAACTGCATGTCAATTGACAAATTTATACCAATTAAACAACTGCATGTCAATTGACAAATTTATACCAATTAAACAACTGCATGTCAATTGACAAATTTATACCAATTAAACAACTGCATGTCAATTGACAACTTATGCTAATTAAATAAACAACTGCATGTCAATTGACAAATTTATACCAATAAACAACTGCATGTCAATTGACAAATTTATACCATTAAACAACTGCATGTCAATTGACAAACTTATGCTAATTAATAAACAACTGCATGTCAATTGACAAATTTATACCAATTAAACAACTGCATGTCAATTGACAAATTTATACCAATTAAACAACTGCATGTCAATTGACAAATTTATACCAATTAAACAACTGCATGTCAATTGACAAATTATGCTAATTAAATAAACAACTGCATGTCAATTGACAACTTATGCTAATTAAATAAACAACTGCATGTCAATTGACAAATTTATACCAATTAAACAACTGCATGTCAATTGACAAATTTATACCATTAAACAACTGCATGTCAATTGACAAACTTATGCTAATTAAATAAACAACTGCATGTCAATTGACAAATTTATACCAATTAAACAACTGCATGTCAATTGACAAATTTATACCAATTAAACAACTGCATGTCATTGACAAATTATACCAATTAAACAACTGCATGTCAATTGACAAATTTATACCATTAAACAACTGCATGTCAATTGACAAATTTATACCAATTAAATAACTGCATGTCAATTGACAAATTATGCTAATTAAATAAACAACTGCATGTCAATTGACAAATTTATACCAATTAAACAACTGCATGTCAATTGACAAATTTATACCAATTAAACAACTGCATGTCAATTGACAAACTTATGCTAATTAAATAAACAACTGCATGTCAATTGACAAATTTATACCAATTAAACAACTGCATGTCAATTGACAAATTTATACCAATTAAACAACTGCATGTCAATTGACAAATTTATACCAATTAAACAACTGCATGTCAATTGACAAATTTATACCAATTAAACAACTGCATGTCAATTGACAAATTTATACCAATTAAACAACTGCATGTCAATTGACAAATTTATACCAATTAAACAACTGCATGTCAATTGACAAATTTATGCTAATTAAATAAACAACTGCATGTAAATTGACAAACTTATGCTAATTAAATAAACAACTGCATGTCAATTGACAAATTTATACCAATTAAACAACTGCATGTCAATTGACAAACTTATGCTAATTAAATAAACAACTGCATGTCAATTGACAAATTTATACCAATTAAACAACTGCATGTCAATTGACAAATTTATACCAATTAAACAACTGCATGTCAATTGACAAATTTATACCAATTAAACAACTGCATGTCAATTGACAAATTTATGCTAATTAAATAAACAACTGCATGTCAATTGACAAACTTATGCTAATTAAATAAACAACTGCATGTCAATTGACAAATTTATACCAATTAAACAACTGCATGTCAATTGACAAATTTATACCAATTACACAACTGCATGTCAATTGACAAATTTATGCTAATTAAATAAACAACTGCATGTCATTTGACAAACTAATTAAACAACTGTATATCAATCAACACCAATTGACGCATTGTATTACAATTATGCAATTATATTCAAATTAACCTTCTCAGGGCCCAGTCCTTATGACACTGCGGTGGCTTGCGTCCCTTAATAACCCTGAGAGTTATACCAGCAGAGTACAAGCTCTTGGCAGGATCTCCCGTGCTGGACAAGTCGAAGGTTAGAGGTCAGATCAGAGGCTAGAGGCCACTTTTTTTCAGAGGTATAAAGTAGGCATGCGTAGGGCCAAAACCTCTACCTAGAAAGAAAAAAAAAAAAGAAGCGAAGTTACAAAAGCAAATCTTTTGATGACAATTCACAACTGACAAGATCTGGGGGTGGAAGGTCTTCCCTCAGGAAAACAGATGTCGTAGTTCAGCAGTATCCGAAAGGAATAGTTGGAGGCAGGATATTGAAGCAGAGCTGAAAGAATTTCCAAAAAACAAAACAGCAACAACAAAAACAACAACAAACAAGGATCCAATTGAAAAGAAGCAGAAAGAAAACCTAGAGAACAGAGGAGGAAAATCATCGATGGCTTAGGCTCCAAGGGGAGCAAAAGGCTTTGAAAGTTATACGAATTAAACGGTTTGATAATATTTAATAAGATCAAAGTAATCAGCTAATACCAGTTTCAAATTTTGAAAGGCCAGCAAATTCGTGGGATGGGGTAAGTCGATTAGATCGACCCCAGTACGCAACTGGTACTTTATCGATTCCAAAAAGTTTAATTGTAAAGTAGACTTCGGCGGAGTATGAACTCAAGACGTAAAGAAGAACGGAACGCTGCTAATCATTTTGCCCGGCGCGCTAACGATTATGCCAGCTCAGCTCACCGCTTTCAAATATTATTTTCTCCTCTAGGCACAAGGCCCCAAATTTTGGTGAGGGGGCCAGCCGATTAGACCGTCCCTAGTACGCAACTGGTACGTTATTTATCGACTCCGAAAGGATGAAAAGCAAAGTCGACCTCGGCGGAATTTGAACTCAGAACGTAGCGGCAGACGAAATACCTATTTCTTTACTACCCACAAGGGGCTAAACACAGAGGAGACAAGCAAGGACAGAGAAACGGATTAAGTCGATTACATCGACCCCAGTGCGTAACTGGTACCTAATTTATTGACCACGAAAGAATGAAAGGCAAAGTCGACCTCGGTGGAATTTGAACTCAGAACATAATGGCAGACGAAATACTGCTAAGCATTTCGCCCGGCGTGCTAACGATTCTGCCAGCTCACCGCCTTGGCTAACAATTGTATTGAGTTCATATATTTCCTAATCAGACAAGCAATCGGTTCATCAAAGCTAAGCGTTTAACACTAAAAGGTGACTCCAATGCAGACGAATACTTTTCGCGGGCTCAGCTTGCCTATTAATCGTTAGTAGGTCATGTGGTTGTATAAACCAGTTATCACCATTACCAAGCAAATCCAGGTTCAAATCCTCCCATAAGCAAAAAAAAAACAAGAACAAAAAAAACAATAAAAAACAAAAAGAAAAAAAGATCCTCACAAAACTAACATTTCGCCTAAAACCTTCGTTTCAAGTACATAGCGACACCTTCCGGCGGTTGCTAAACAAAAACACTCTCCTTCCCTTTCTGTTTGTTTTCATTATTTCCCTGCATTAATTACATTAATCATCTCCCACCCCCGTCCCTTTATTCATTATATCAAATTTATTTCCTCCCCCATCTTTTACATTAGAATATCCCCCTCTCTCTCCCCCCATCTCCCCCCTCTCCCCCCCTCTCCCCCCTCTCCCCCCTCTCTCTCTGTCGTTCTGTCTTTCTGTCTCTCCTCCCTCTCTATCTCGTTCATTATATTTAACCACCCCACTCATTATTCCCCCTCTCTCTCTCCTCTCGTTCTGAACCTCCCCCACCACCATCACCTCCGCGTTCTCCGTCTCACTATTCTCCACTTTTCTACATATTCCCATCTTTTCTACATATTCCCTTTCGATCCACACACACACACACACTCTCTCTCTCTCTCTCTGTGTCTCTCTGTCTCTCTCTCTTTCCCTCTCTCTCTCCTTCTTTCTCTCTCGCTTCACTTCTTCAACAGATCCCCTCTCACTCTCTTTCCTTTCAATTTTCTCTCTCTCTCTCTCTCTCTCTCTCTCTCCCTGCAATCGCTTCCTCCCTCTTTTCTTGCTCTCTATCTCTCCCTATTCCCTTCTCACACTCTCTCTCTACATCGTCTCCTCCACTTACACTTATATTTTCAATTCATTGATGTCCCAGTAACCTAAATATGTATGTGTCTAAGGGAGGTGGTCAAAGTAGTAGTAGTAGCGGCAGTAGTAGTAGTGGTAGTAGTAGTAGTAGTAGTAGCAGTAGTAGTAGTATTATTAGTAGTAGTAGTAACAGCATTAATGATGGAGGGGGTGGTGATGATGGTAATGGTAGTGATTATAGTAGTTGTAGCAATGTTGGTGGTATTAATAATAATAATAATAATAATAATAATAGTACTGGTGGTGGTGGTGGTAGTGACGATGGTGGAGTGGTAATGATAATAATAATAATAATAATAATAGTAGTGGCGGTGGTAGTGGCAGTGTTGTTATTGGTTGTGGTGGTGGTATTAGTGGTGGTGATGGTGGTACTAGTACAAGTAGTAGTAGTAATAGTAGTAGTAGTAGTAGTAGTACCAGCTGCCACAGTAGCAGCCGAAGAGGGCTGTACATCCAAGGATTTAACGGCGATTACTGTTCCATTAATGACGGCTGGCAATCATATTTATATATATATATACATATATGTGTATACATATATATGTATATGTATATGTATATATATATATATATATATATACTGTATATATAAAAAAACATAAAAGAAATAAAAGAGAAAAAGAAAACTATTTAGGTTAATAACTCTTTCTATTATATCTTACCCCAAATTAAGAAGATCCCTCTCACTTCCACTGCTTTCTCATTAATCCCTCACTCCCTATGCATACACACACACACACACACATACACACACATACATATATATATATATACATACACACATACATACATGCATACATTTATATACGCATTCACACAGACGTTATTTAAAGCCCTTACCATGTTCGTTAATTACCCCCTCTACTTCACCCATTAATTACATATCTATTCCCAATATTAGCTATCTCCTTTCAAAATCAACTTCCATAATCCTTCTCCCTACAGTTGTTACCAGCCTCTATCAACATTAGAAAAAAAAATCTACTTATTCTCTCATTATTTTAGCCACACTTCATAATCTAACATACTCACGTCATTCTACTGTCATATACGCTTAACCTCTTTGATCACTACATTAACCAGCTTCACAATCTCTACTTTTGCCTACAGCACTTGCCCAGCTTTTACCACAAATATTACCTATGTTTATGTATGGATTACATTTAAAGTCACTGCATAACAAAATCCCTTTATTATCATCACATCGCGGCTCTGCGAACGAAGGTTTATAAAAGAAACTGAGTACGTCAGCTCCAGGTTCACTGATGTCTGACGAATCCAATACGAAACCTGAGGTCAAGGCGTAGTGACTAAAAGGGAAAAGTCTGTTTCGAGTTCGTTACTGTTGTGCCATCGTTCAACCTCAATCTCCTTTCTCCTTTCTTTCCTTTGCTCTACATTAATTACTCACTCTAGATTCTACAGTAATTACACTACATTAATTACTTATTCTACATCGTATTATCTCTCCATTGAACACACCACTTCCCCTCCACACTAAACCCCCAAATTCAATTCTTTATTCCTTCATACGTTCTTCTTTACAACGTAATACACTGCACTAACGTCTATTTAAATAATAATAATAACAACAACAACAACAACAACAATAATAATAATTTATTCTTTTATTAGTCACAGGGGCTCACATGCAAAAAGATTAAATGACATAGAACAACGTAAAAGACTAAAACAGGACAATACAATGGGTTTTCGCGTGTACACAACGTAATAACAATAAAATTGAACAAAATAAAACTCCCAATAGGGGAGGCACTTTAAGGTCCTCATGGAAAATCCCACAAAAGCCACGGGTGCCTGAACAACAGGGCAAGAGCCCTTCTCCTTTGATTCTCTTTTTACAGGTGCACGCTCAGAATTGGTCCTTTCACACTGGCCATTCTTCCAACATTCACCCACCTTTCAAGAAACTTGCTACAAGGCAACACTTCCATCTCCACCCTCAGTTGATGAGGGCTTGGCCAAAGAGGGAAGTGACTGTCTTTAGCACTTTCATTCATTGACCGCCAGGGCCGACGTATAGGGACAATACAGTAGACGTATTTTGTCCGATATGCTAACGATTCCACCGACTCG
Organism: Octopus sinensis; assembly: GCF_006345805.1. Classification (NCBI taxonomy): domain Eukaryota; kingdom Metazoa; phylum Mollusca; class Cephalopoda; order Octopoda; family Octopodidae; genus Octopus; species Octopus sinensis. Next base: position 429,352 of record NC_043008.1, on the reverse strand, counting down.
CTGTTATGATGATGATGATGATGATGATGATGATGATGATGATGTTGATGAGGATGATGCTGATGCTGATAATAATAATAATAATAATAATAATAATAATAATAATTATAATAATAATAATAATAACAACAACAAGAGCACTCAGAGAGCGCAAACCTCCGCCAAGGCAACACCAATGTCCTCTCAACGATTAGCCGGAGATGATCTTTAAAATGTGAATACCTGAAATAAACTCGACTCCTCTCACAAACGAGAATACTAAAAATGAACCCGACTGCTCTCAAAAATGATCCAGAATCCTTGTCCGGTACCGGATCGATCCCAAAATCTAATCAGTTCGTGCCAGTCTCGAGGCCAAACATCCCTGAAAGCTTCATCCGAATCCATCCAGCGGTTCTTGAGATATCTTGTCTACGGACAAACAAACAAACAAACATGACTAAAAACAATACCTCCGCCTTAGCGAAAGCGGAGGTAATAATAATAATAATAACAACAACAACAACAACAACAATAATAATAATAATAATAATAATAATAATAATAATAATAATAATAATAATAATAATAATAACAATCACGATGATGATGTGTTGGGAGGAATTCTTTGGGGTTTGAATAATTCACCTTTGGAAACATGAATGATTCGTTCATCATCCTTAAACAAACCTTATTCAGGGACCTTTTGTGTGGGATGGGCCACTCGACCTGAAGAAAAGTCTAACTGAGCCTCACCTGCAAGGTCAAGCACTGTTTATCTTGATATGAGATCACCATGTCGTGCACATATGGTTGTGATTCATGTACCTGATGTACCCTTATCAGACGGGTAGTCATGATGGGTATACTGAGCTTCGTATATTTTATCCCAGTGTCACTTTGATGGCATGTACTGCTCTCTCACTCAATAATGATGTTGTTGATGATGATGATAATGATGATGATGTTGATAGTTTATCGAGTCTGAGAAAGGCGGTTCTGTAATTTTTCCCTGAACAACCTGCGCAGACGCTTGTTTATAGTGAACAAACGGTTTTGCTGCACATAATCGACTTTGGCTGTATAGGTGCACAGCGTGCCACACGTCAGATGTCGAAGTGATGGCAGAAATGGCTTTGAGCGGTTTTACTCATGAGTGCAATGCACCACTCGATACTGGAACTCGAGTTTGCTATCTCGCGATCTTGAGAGCAACAGCCTAACTAATAAACCACACGCCCTCGCACCTATTTACATATCTAGACATAAATGAGCAATCATGAGTGTTGCTAGACACCACTGTCTATTGTTGTCTGGCTCAGACAGCCAGGGAAATATCGTCTGCTTTTGCATTTATGGACGATAATTATCTAATCAGCTTCCCACGGACTTTAAGGTAACCGAAGCGCATTTACAGAAAGTAAAGTGTAGAAGAGAAAACCCACTTTCCGATCAATTTTACAAATTTGATGAATGAGTCTGAGAAAACATGAATGAAAAAGGTTGAATTTCCAGTTTCATATTCAAGCTTTATTCAGGATTTATCCAGAACAAAGGGCTTCCAATTGACCCTTTTTTTTTCTCTCATTAGGTATTATTTTAGATTTCTTTAGAAGCCTAATCAATGTATTTTCTCTGTGTATGGCTCGTTTCTCTGTGTGTGTATAAGTGTAAGTGATAGGTGGATGTTTATATATGTATGTGTATGCGTGTTTGGATGTACTAGGGTGCATGGTCTCTGGGTATTTATATATGTATGTGTGTGTTTTCATGTGTGTGAGTGTGTGGGTATGTAGTACGTGGGTGTTTATATATGTTTATGTATGTCTGCGTGCGTGTATATGTGTGTAAAAAGATGTGTTTATATAACTGTATGGACATATATATATATATATATAATATATATATATATATATATATATAATATATATATATATATATATATATATATATATACAGTACTTAAATACGTGCGTGGATATATATGGGTGTTTATATGCATGTATGTATGTATGCATGTATGTATGTATGTATGTATGTATGTATGTATGTATGTATGTATGTATATGTTGGCGGGTGAGAGTGTGCGTGGGTGTGCGTGAGTGCGTTTGTGTGTGCATGTGTGCGTATGATATTTTAACTAAGCACTAGTCGTCGAGTCTTTTATTTTGATAATGGCCTAATTAAGATGTTAAACTAACACTGACATATATATATATATATATATATATATATATATAATATATATATATATATATATATATATATATATATGTATATATGTATGTATATATATATATATGTATATATTGTGTAAGTATATATGTATATATATATATATGGATATATATATATATATATGTGTATGTATGTATGTATCTATCTATCTGTCTATCTGACTGTCTATCTATCTCTTTTTGTTTGTTTGTTCCTTCTCAAGCCATGCCTGGCTCATAAGGGCCGGTTTCCCGGTTTCCTTGTCGTACAGGTTCCGCACCTGGACGGGACACCAGTCCGTCGCAGGTGAGCTGCATGCTGCAGGGGGAAAGTGTGAGAGAAAGTTGTGTCGAAAGAGTCAGCAGAAGTTCGCCATTACCTTCTGCCGGAGCCGCGTGGAGCTTAGGTGTTTTCGCTCATAAACACACACATCGCCCGGTCTCAGATTCGAACCCGCGATCCCTTGACCGCGAGTCCTCTGCTCTAGCCACTAGGCCATGTGCCTCCACATCTATCTATCTATCTATCTATCTATCTATCTATCTATCTATCTATCTATCTATCTATCTATCTGTCTGTCTGTCTGTATGTCTGACTGTATGTCTGTCTATCTGTCTGTCTGTCTGTCTGTCTGTCTATTTATCTTTCTGCATGTATGTGTCTCTATGTGGATGTGTGCCTGTATGCGTTCGTGTGATTGTTATAGACGTTACCGCTCGAATTTGAATTGTTACCTTTAGATTTATGAGTTATCAGTCACCTGAGAATTTACAGATATTTTTTGTGACTAATTATTGCATTATGTATATTCACCATTAATCATCAATTTTTATGGGAAAATTTGAAGAGAATGGATGTGTTGTGTACTAATGCTTTTCTAACTAGTTCTGTCTTGTGTTGTGTGGGTTAACACTGTAAAGTTATTATTCAAACCTTCTATCCGTGTTTGAAAGTATACAATGTATAAAATAAAATAAATGCGCCCCTTTTAAAGACTAGCCGGGCTCATGGGCCCGGTTTCCCGGTTTCTATGGCATATGTGTTCCCCAGCTGGACGGGACGCCAGTCCATCGCAGCGTTACTCATTTTTGCCAGCTGAGTGGACTGGAGCAACGTGAAATAAAGTGTTTTGCTCAAGAACGCAACGCGTCGTCCGGTCCAGGAATCGAAACCACAATCTTACGATCATGATGCTGACACCCTAACAACTAAGCCACACGCCTCCACATAAAAGTATACACACACACACACATATTGTATAAATGTTCCCCAAATATATTTCATGGTTGTGTGATTAAGAAGTTCATTTCGAAACCAATTGGTTTTGGACTCAGTCCCTCTATGCAGCACCTTTGGCAAGAGTCTTCTGTCCGATCCTGCAAGTTCGAAGGAGTGAGTGAGTCGATCAAATTGACCCTAGGGCTCGAATGGTACTTATTTTATCGACCCAAAAGGATAAATTATTAAGTCGACTTCGGTGGAATTTGAACTCAGAATGTAAAGACGGACGAAATACTCCTAAAGATTTTGCCCGGCGTGCTAACGACTCTGCCATCTCGCCACTTTAATTGGCAGAACGCTTTCACTTTCTATCCTCTTCATATTCAGATTTTCTATAATGTGTTATCTTTTATCATTTACTTGTTTTAGGACATCTCTCTCTCCCTCTCTATCTATCTGCTTCTTTGTCTCTCTCTTAATATATATATATATATATATATATATATATATATATATATATAGATGTATGTATACATAAACATACGACGGTCTTTTCAGCTTCTTATTTCTTTATTGCCCACAAGGGGCTAAACACAGAGAGGACAAACAAGGACAGACAAAGGGATAAAGTCGATTACATCGACGCCAGTATGCAACTGGTACTTAATTCATCGACCCCGAAAGAATGAAAGGCAAAGTCGACCTCGGCGGAATTTGAACTCACAACGTAACGCAGACGAAATACCGCTAAGCATTTCGCCCGGCGTGCTAACGTTTCTGCCAGCTCGCCGCCTTTCTTTTCAGTGTCTGTCTACCGAAACCACTGCCAAGGATTTGGTCAGCCCGAGGCTACAGTAGAAGACACAAGCACAAGATGCCACACAGTTGGGACTGAACGTGGAGCCACGTGGTTAGGAAAGAAACTTCATATCACACATTCATTATTACACTTGTCTTTTTTTTGTGCTTTTGTTTCCATATCCCCCTCCGATGCTTTACATTCGCCTTTTCCCTCGTCTTTCACTCCTTCTCCATATTTCGCTATAATAAATTCCCATCAACTCACAAATGACTTCTGGCTTCGTTTGCTTGTTTCTTAATTTACAATCATGGGAAACAAACACGAATATTGGCTGCTAAATTTATCCTCCTACCATTGCACACTTTGTTCAGCTATGTTTATTTTCGTAACCAAAGATGACGTCTGGCATAACGTAGTGTGTTCCGTCCTAGCTGTCATTATTCTTCCTGAAAAATCCTGAATAATATATATATAGGCTCGAAAATATCTTGTCACCGGCATATTTGTTTTCTTCATCACGTGACTGTCGAATTCATGAACACATAAATTCATATATATACATATAAATACATACATACATACATATATATTTATATATAAACATATATATTTATATATATGTGTGTAATTGTATGTATTTAAGTATTGTATATATATATATATATATATATATATATATATATATATATATATAGTATATATATATATATATATATCTATATATATATATATATATATATATATATATATATATATATATATATATATACATATATATATATATATATATATATATATATATATATACACATATATATATATAAACATATATGTATACATATATATACACATATATACATACATACATATATATATATATATATATATCTATATATATATATATATATATATATGTATGTATGTATGTGTGTGTGTATATATATAGGCAGAAGAGGAAATGGAAAATGGATGTGCTCGGTGCGCGACAAATTTTCCGTTCTCGTTGCGATTCTCATTACTAAAGACGTCTGGGTTGAATTATTAACCTTTATTCTATCATTTTTGTTTATATGTTAATGTATGATGAGTGAGTATATATAAATATATTTGTGTGTGTATGTATATGTGTATAAATATATATGCATATGTATATATACATACATATATATATATATGTGTGTGTCTGTGTGAGGTGTGTATGTATACACATCTCTCTCTATATAAACGGCAGTTTGTCTGTGCGTGTTTCTGTGTGTCTGTTTGCTTGTACCCTCACCCTGACCACGGCTTGCAACCGATTCTGATGAAACTTGACACACACATAGCCCAATGTCATAATTCAAAACTAACGCAGCGAAAATTTTGAAAAGTTCCCCCAGTTCTGAAAAAAATCGATAAATTCGACATGGGGTCGAGAATCAGAAACACAAACCGCAAACTGTCTAGGGGACGCAACTCCACCTTTTTTAACTAAAAAAAAATTTACCATCATTTTTTTCCATTTTTTTGCTATTTTTTGGCTATAACTCTCTAAAAATGCTTTATAGTTATTTCCCTTACAAACCTGAGCAACGCCGGGCGATACTGCTAGTATATAAATACGTGTGCGTGTATATGTATGTGTGTGTATTCGTTTTTGTGTTTTTCTCAGTAATATATCGTTTGTTTCTGTCATTGTATAGTGGTCAAGTTGGGGCACCACCTTAAAGGTATTTATTCAAACAAAAAGACTTCCATACTAATGCTTTTAGTCTGCCGGTGTCTTTTGGTGATCCGATAAGTTATGGGGACGTAAATCAACCATTATACATGCATACATACATATATAAGATATAAACATATGGAGGGAAACGCAATTTTTAAGGATGATAATGCACCAATTTACACAGCTAAGGTTGTTACTGAATGGCACAAGGAACATTCTAGTGAAGTTAAACAACTTATCTGGTTACCACAGTCCCCAGATCTCAATATTATTGAACATTTATGGTGCACTTTAGAAAAACAAGTAAGGAGTCGATATCCTCCACCATCATCACTACAAGAACTGGAGACTGTTTTAGTTGAAGAATGGACAAAAATTCTTTTGGAAGCAATTCAAACTTTGTACGAGTCCATACCTCTTAGAATTCAAGCTGTAATTTCTGCCAAAGGCGGTTCTACCCCATATTAAAATAAATTTGTTTGGAATTTTAAGGTGTTTCTTTTATTTTGTTCACCCCTGTATATATATATATATATATATTCGGTTTCACTCCTCTGCATTTTGAGTTTCCTTCAGAATCTAAAAAAAAAGAAAAAAGAAAGGAGAAATGAATAAATTTATGGACCAGTAACGTATTTCTGATCCAGTTACAGACCACTTATGTAATTCCAATTGACAAAATTCTTTCCCCAGCCAGTTTCTTTCGTTGCGAAATTATAAGAAATCTTTCCTTCATACATAAGCTGATCATCGCAAATTTACCGGAAAGACAAAGCAGGAAGTGTCAACATCTGTAGCTGTTGCATAACCTGGATATTTTGCATTTCTATCAGTAGATTTGTTGGCAAAGTGTAGAGGGCATGGGTGGCGTGGGGGAATTTCTTCTTACTATCAAAATTTTTATAAATGTTGTACTGTTGTATTTTTGCATACTAATCATGTAAATGCTGTTTATTTCCTCTTGAAATGTAGGGGATGCATTTCAGGGGATAAATGGTAAATAATGCGACAGGCGTACATTTACTTAAAACCAGTCGCCAACGAATATTCTGGTGTGTAAATGAGAGCAAAACACGCCATATTTTAATGGGCAGTTTTCATAAATAGCTGGCGACTGCCTCTACAACTATTACTAGACTCTTCTTCTACTTCTTCTTCCCCCCGTCTATCTCTCTCTCTCTCTCTCCATATATATAGAGGTACTTTTCTACTCTAGACACAAGACCCGAAATTTTTTGGGAGGGGCCAGTCGATTAGATCGACCTCAGTACACAACCGGTACTAAATTTATCGACCCCGAAAGGATGAAAGGCAAAATCGACCTCAGCGGAATTTTAACCCAGAACGTAAAGACATGAAATAACGCTAAGCATTTCGCCCAGCCTGCTAACGTTTCTGCCAGCTCACTGCCTGATATACACACACACACACACACACACCACACACACACACACACATATATATATATGTATATATATATATATGTATATATACATATATATACATAGACATATATATATATATACATATATACATATATATATATTCATATATATACATATATATACATATATATACATATGTATCCATATATATATATATATATACATATATACATATATATACATACATATATATATATATATACACACACACATATATATATATATTATATATATATATTATATATATATACATATATATATAAGGATAAGATCGTTAATAAAAATGCCCATCATATCTTAAGTGGCTAGTAATTTAAACTGGTCGTGTGCATACATATATGTGCATACGTGCGTATATGTAAGTATACGTATGTTGTATATATATATATATATATATATATATATATATATATATATATTATATATATATATATACATATAATATATATATTATATATATATATATATATGTATATATATATATATATATATATATATATATATATATATATATATATTTGTATTTGTGTACTATTTTGTGTATATTCGACTGATGAAGCAAACCATTTCTTATGCCAAGCCAGAAATCCTGGATCTGGAATTATCCAATAATTTTTTTGCTAGTTTATTTTGTCCCTTTGTCTTCTCTCCTGATGCTGTATGAACATTTGATGTGGTTTTAGTGTCAAGTTTTGACTGCTATTTCTAGCATGATAGTATTGCTCAGATACCCTAAATTATATATGTGTGTATATATATATATATATATATTATTGCGGCGTAACGTACCCCTATCTCCTATGTATACACATTTTACCTTGTACGACGTCTTTACACACACTCTCTCTATAGTCTGTGTCTTTCTCTTTCCTTGCCTCTGATTCTTCCCTCATTCTTATTTGCACCGTCATTTCTATTGCTAAGCCAATCCTGTTTCTTCTCCCCTCTTTGATTCCTTCCTTCTCTCTCTCTCCACCCTGGTGCCTTCGTCCCTTTCTTTCTCTCTCTCTTTGATTCCTTGCTCCCTGCTTTTCTTTTTCTTTCTCTTTCTTCCGTGCTCTCACGTGACCGCCTTCAAACTGGTCTTTTCGGCTTGACCGCTGCCATGTTAACGTTTGTTTTCGTTTTGCCACAAAGGCATTTTCAAATACGCCAGCCAAGATAAGTTAAAAATTGTCTAAAGTCGTAATACGCCCGCTGTTTTTGTCCTGCTTACCATTCTTGTTTTTTATTTCTATTTTTTGTTTCTTGTATTTATATTCGTGTGGCATCCTGTCTTTGTTTCGTATACATTCGATCCTCTTTCCAAGAAATCTAATGCCTGTGGCTTAGTTTTTCCTTTGGGGCTGGCCGGTTCGGAGCGATGTCGAGATTAAACGGCCGAAATTGCTAAGATGATCCGGTTCCGACTGAAGATTAGAGGCTTCGAGTGACCCGTCTGTTATTTTTTTGTGTCGTCTCTTTGTGTGTTTTTGCGTTCTTGTTCCACTCTGTAATTTATATTTTATATTTAATTTTTATATATATATACATACATACATACATATATATATATATATATATATATATATATATATATATATATATATATATATATATATGTATATATATATAATTAATGTAGGATAAAACTTTTTCGGGAAAAAATTTTAGCAATGGCCAGCATATCAAAAAGTACCTTTAAAGGTTAAATTTATAAATAATTTACAAAATGAAGGCAGAAGAAAAATTCTAATTATTGCTCAGGACTTAGTGCTTGCTTTTTCCATGGGTATGAGTAAGTATTTCACTTATATCTCACGTATTTATCGCTGAAGAAGGGAAAATTCTTATGAATTAACCCCGAAATTGGGACCAATACGGTAATAACGGATGTTTTAGAAATTTCTATCGGTTTGTTTCGAGACGCATAAATTATAATGGTTTTTGACAACTTTTGTCTTTTTTTCGGCATATTTAGCATTAGAATTTTTCTTCTGCCCTCATTTTGTAAATTATATATATATATATATATACAGCGTGTAGAGTTTATAGTAGACGTCTAAGGAAGGCAACAAGCAGTGCGATGTCTAAACGACGACGAAACAGAGGGTGAGGAATGGTGAGGGGAGACTGCTGATGTGAAAAAGAAAACAAAACACACAGAATCAAAAGCAAAACAAATAAAAAAAGCAGTGTAAATGTTATTAATTGATGTTGCGTGGTGAGGGAGTGTGAGTGTCGAGTGCAAGGGTGTGGGTGCGTCTGTGTATGTGTGGTCGAGATGGGGGGAGGAATGGTAGCTGCCCTGGTGAAATTGCTGCTGATGGTGATAGTGTTGGTGGCGGTGATTGTTGTGGTGGTGGTGATGGTATTTGGTTCCTGATGAGATTCGTAAGTTCAAAGAAGCTGAGGCCGTTTTGGTAAATGGTTAAAGGTTAGAAAGGTCAAAACATTCCTCGATGGTGGGCTAAATATTTGAAGGGCGTTGACGGTGTGTGGGAACGGAGCAGGAAAATGCAATGAGAGAGAGAGAGAGAGAGAGAGAGAGAGAGAGAGAGAGAGAGAGAGAGGGAGAAAGTGAGAGAGAGAGAAAGTGAAAGTCAGAGAGGGGGGACGAAGGCGGAGGAATTGTTTTACTTAAACATTTTATTTATATACTTATTCCAGATTTTCAATGAAACAAAATATCAAAGTGATTTCAAATTTTTCAAATTCGGGGGAGGGACTAAGTCGACCACGTCGATCTCAGTGATCAACTGGTACTTATTTTATCAATCCCGAAAGGACCAAAGACAAAGTCGACCTCGGCAGAATTTGATCTCAGAACGTAAAGACTGATGAAATACTGAGACAAAGCAAGAAACTTGATTTTGGAGATAATCGATCAAATCAATTCTAGAATTTAACTTGACTTATTTTATCGATCACAGAAAAAAAAAGAAAACAAAAAGGGAAGGCAGAATTTGAACTCAGAAAGTAAAGAGTCGTACTTAAATACGGCAAGGCATTTTATCCGAGGCGCTAGCAATCGTGCCGATCCAGTGTCATTAATAGTTGTTTCTGATATTGGTAAAACTCCAGAAATTTGGAGTTAGGGCTTGGTCAATTAAATCGACTCCAGAATTTAACCCAGTACTTTATCAGCCCCGGATGGGTGGAAGGTTAAGCTGACTTCGGTAAAATTTGAACTCAGATTCTAAAAAGCCATAAGTAAACGTCGCTAAGCATTTTGTTCGACGCTCTAACAGTAATGCCTATTCATCGCACTTGCCTTACTATAGCATTCGTTGAAAAGAGTCACTTTAATCAAAACTTTGTCCTAAATATAAGCTTAATTTTATTATCGACTTTGAAAAAATAATGCTTTCAACAATTGGTGCAAGGCTTGAAATTTTTTGAGAGGAGAGTAAATCGGTTACAACAGCCCCAGTATTCAACTGGTACTTCTTTTATCGACCCTGAATGATCGAAAGGCAAAATCAATCTCGGCGGCATTTGAACTCAGAACGTAAACGCGGGCGAAATGCCGCCAAGCATTTTGTACGGTTTGCAAATGATTGTAGAATCTTGCAACCTTCAAGAAAGAAGAAAGCAAAAGCGGTCTCAGTGTGATTTGAACGCAGAATGTAAATTTGCCGTAAGTAATGATCGAAAGACTATAACCGATACGCTACGGTAAAAAGCTTGTTGCCGTTTCCGCGACTCTATAAGCAGTTTATAATATAAAATTCCACAAGTTTGTACAAGAAAAATGGTAAAGATGGTTGTAACTTAGTCTGCGAGGCAATCATAGAGACCTTACCATTCTGAGAAGGGCTTACAATGAACAACAGGTTCCTCAACTTCACAATCCTGAGAAGGCATGCAAACGTCTTTGGCGCAAACCCTCATCTTATGATTTAAGTAAATACATATTTTGACAAAATAAATTTAAATGTTGAAGTGAATCTAACGGATTTTATGTGTTTCTTAAATGGGTTATAAAAACCTTCCACGCTGCAATTGTTTTCGTTCTAGAACACTATCTCAGATCAGGTCACTTGCTATGCAAGTACATCTCCGTAAATACATTTTTTTTTTTAAATTGCAAAAGAATGTTCAAAATTTTATTCTGTGTCTTTCGAACACAGGAATGCGAAATAGCGAAGAACATTTCCTAAAACGTCTTACGTAAACTGTCTAACTGTTAGCGGAATCTTTCTATTGCTGCAAGTCTGAGAAAATAGAGATTCCAGGCAGGAGAAATTGTTCTGTTATCTTGGCGTAACCACATCACTGACGTCATAAGCTTGATAACCCCTTCAACGGGAATTTACCAAATATATGTTTCGGTAAGCACACACACTCACAGACACACATACACATACGCACTCGCACAAGTATATATAAATATAATATATATAAATAAATATACATAACCATACTATATGTAAATATATATGCACATTTATATATATATATCTATATATATATATATATATAATATATATATATATATATATATATATATATATATATATAATATATATATATATACATATATTTATAGATGTATGTATATATGTGAGTGTATACATATATGTGTGTATATATATATGTGTGTATATATATGTGTGTGTAAGTGTTCATATATACACACATGCATATGCATTTTGAGATCGGTATTGGTCGGAGAATATGGTATCAGTTTCTCGCATAATTAGTATGCCTCGTATCTGGTGTATGTACATGTGAATGTGTGTGTGTGTGCATGCGTTTGTGTGTGTGCATGCGTTTGTGTATGTATGTATGCCTGCGAAAGCGACTATCCGTGTGAATATGTATCCAATTGCATGTATCTATAAATGTATACATATGTGTGTATATATACATATATACAGATACGCACATATATGTATGTGTGAGTGGAGTGTGTGTGTGTGTGTATGTGAACGAAAAAGAGAGCGGGTGGGTGGGGAAACCAGACAGACATATTTTGGTGAATAGCTTTCTCACCCCCCAAAAAAGTAATACGTAATTCGTTATAGTTTGTCTGAAGTGAATGACCTCTTACGTGTGTCTACGAAAAAATTCATTTAACTTTGAGATTTACCAACAAACCTACTGACCTTCATCTACGCATGCATACAGACCCACACTCAAACCTACCAAGACGCACAAACCTACAGACAGCTTCACTCCACGACCTTCACATACATACACAATACTACTGGCTCACAATCGAACCTAAAAACAAACATACACACGCTCAAACCTACAGAAACATTAGAACATTTTGTCACACACAGTCAAACCTATTGAGAGAGAGACACAAACCTACTGATGCAGTCAAACCCACTGACACATACTTAACGCTACTGACACACACTCAAACCTATTGAGAGAGAGACACAAACCTACTGATGCAGTCAAACCCACTGACACATACTTAACGCTACTGACACACACTCAAACCTATTGAGAGAGAGACACAAACCTACTGATGCAGTCAAACCCACTGACACATACTTAACGCTACTGACACACACTCAAACCTATTGAGAGAGATACACAAACCTACTGATGCAGTCAGACCCACTGACACATACTTAACGCTACTGACACACTCAAACCTATTGAGAGAGATACACAAACCTACTGATGCAGTCAGACCCACTGACACATACTTAACGCTACTGACACACACTCAAACCTATTGAGAGAGATACACAAACCTACTGATGCAGTCAGACCCACTGACACATACTTAACGCTACTGACACACACACTCAAACCTATTGAGAGAGATACACAAACCTACTGATGCAGTCAGACCCACTGACACATACTTAACGCTACTGACACACTCAAACCTATTGAGAGAGATACACAAACCTACTGATGCAGTCAGACCCACTGACACATACTAACGCTACTGACACACACACTCAAACTATTGAGAGAGATACACAAACCTACTGATGCAGTCAGACCCACTGACACATACTTAACGCTACTGACACACACACTCAAACCTATTGAGAGAGAGACACAAACCTACTGATGCAGTCAGACCCACTGACACATACTTAACGCTACTGACACACTCAAACCTATTGAGAGAGATACACAAACCTACTGATGCAGTCAGACCCACTGACACATACTTAACGCTACTGACACACACACTCAAACCTATTGAGAGAGAGACACAAACCTACTGATGCAGTCAGACCCACTGACACATACTTAACGCTACTGACACACACACTCAAACCTATTGAGAGAGAGACACAAACCTACTGATGCAGTCAGACCCACTGACACATACTTAACGCTACTGACACACACACTCAAACCTATTGAGAGAGAGACACAAACCTACTGATGCAGTCAGACCCACTGACACATACTTAACGTTACTGACACACACTCAAACCTATTGAGAGAGATACACAAACCTACTGATGCAGTCAGACCACTGACACATACTTAACGCTAACGCTACTGACACCACTCAAACCTATTGAGAGATACACAAACCTACTGATGCAGTCAAACCCACTGACACATACTTAACGCTACTGACACACACACTCAAACCTATTGAGAGAGATACACAAACCTACTGATGCAGTCAGACCCACTGACACATACTTAACGCTACTGACACACACACTCAAACCTATTGAGAGAGAGACACAAACCTACTGATGCAGTCAGACCCACTGACACATACTTAACGTTACTGACACATACTCAAACCTATTGAGAGAGATACACAAACCTACTGATGCAGTCAGACCCACTGACACATACTTAACGCTACTGACACACACACTCAAACCTATTGAGAGAGAGACACAAACCTACTGATGCAGTCAGATCCACTGACACATACTTAACGCTACTGACACACACACTCAAACCTATTGAGAGAGATACACAAACCTACTGATGCAGTCAGACCCACTGACACATACTTAACGCTACTGACACACACACTCAAACCTATTGAGAGAGATACACAAACCTACTGATGCAGTCAGACCCACTGACACATACTTAACGCTACTGACACACACTCAAACCTATTGAGAGAGATACACAAACCTACTGATGCAGTCAGACCCACTGACACATACTTAACGCTACTGACACACACTCAAACCTATTGAGAGAGATACACAAACCTACTGATGCAGTCAGACCCACTGACACATACTTAACGCTACTGACATACACTCAAACTATTGAGAGATACACAAACCTACTGATGCAGTCAGACCCACTGACACATACTTAACGCTACTGACACACACTCAAACCTATTGAGAGAGATACACAAACCTACTGATGCAGTCAGACCCACTGACACATACTTAACGCTACTGACACACACTCAAACCTATTGAGATAGAGACACAAACCTACTGATGCAGTCAGACCCACTGACACATACTTAACGCTACTGACACACACTCAAACCTATTGAGAGAGATACACAAACCTACTGATGCAGTCAGACCCACTGACACATACTTAACGCTACTGACACACACTCAAACCTATTGAGAGAGATACACAAACCTACTGATGCAGTCAAACCCACTGACACATACTTAACGCTACTGACACACACTCAAACCTATTGAGAGAGATACACAAAGCTACTGATGCAGTCAGACCAACTGACACATACTTAACGCTACTGACACACACTCAAACCTATTGAGAGAGATACACAAACCTACTGATGCAGTCAAACCCACTGACACATACTTAACGCTACTGACACACACTCAAACCGATTGAGAGAGATACACAAACCTACTGATGCAGTCAAACCCACTGACACATACTTAACGCTACTGACACACACTCAAACCTATTGAGAGAGATACACAAAGCTACTGATGCAGTCAGACCCACTGACACATACTTAACGCTACTGACACACGCTCAAACCTATTGAGATAGATACTCAGACCTACTGATGCACACCAAAATTACAGACACACAATCGAGATACTGACACACTCAAGTGAACTGACATCCTCAAACCTACTGACACACAAACTGAAACTTAGTGTTACGGTCATTAGTCTACAAGTGGAGTGTACTTTCATTTATATGTTCTACATTTGCATAGTTACATTTCAATATAAATTCCGTTTTGAGTTGACAAGCTGGCAGAAACGTTAGCACGCCGAGCGAAATGCTTAGCGTATTGTTGTCTGTCTTTACGTTCTGAGTTCAAATTCTGTCGAGGACGACTTTGCTTTTCATCTTCCCGGGGTCGATAAATTAAACATCAGTTGCATACTGGTGTCGATCTAATCGACTGGCCCCCTGCCCCAAAATGTCAAGCCTTGTACCTAGAGTAGAAAAACTCATTTTTGTCTTTCTTTACGTTCTAAGTTCAAATTCCGCCGAGGTCGACTTTGCCTTTTATCATTTCGGGTCAGTAAATTAAGTACCATTTGCGTACTGAGGTCGATCTAATCGACTGGCCCCTCCCCCCAAATTTCGGGCATTGTGCCAAGAGTAGAAAAGAATATAAATTCTGTTTCAGAGACGAGTCCTCCGTGTGAATAAACCATTCGACTACATATTCAGTAGTCATGAGTTCAAATTCTATGCACAACACTTTAATCATTCTATCAACATTATATACCAACTGGGATGGATCATTCCTTTATAATTCCCCGAAAACACCAGTTTTCAGTTGTCCTGTGACTTGTGATTATTATTATTATTATTATTATTATTATTATTATTATTATTATTATTATTATTATACAGTAATTTTATTTTTATAGCGTGCTTTCACTTCACTACCGAACGCAGCTCTGTGTGCCTTAGGTATGTGCTGTGATTTGTTGTGATGCTCTGATGGTTATTGTATGGAAAGTGTTCAGCGTAGGATGTGTGCAGTGCCTAGTAGTGCAATTTTCTGTATGTTATATGTGTTTGTAAGTCCTGGTGTTTTTGTTACGTATTTGTCTGAATATTTTTTTATCATACCTATGATAGGGATTGTTTCTGTTTTTAGATTCCACATTTGAGTTACCTCTATTTCCAGGTCTTTGTATTTTGAAAGTTTCTCCATTTCTTTTAGAGACACGTTGTCATCTGCTGGTATTGAGACATTAATTAGAAAGCATTTTTCCCTTCATGATGCCTTACAACTATATCTGGCCTATTGGCCTTAATTTCTCTGTGTGTATTGGCATATCCCATTATTATTATTATTTTATTATTATTATTATTATTATTATATTATTATTATTATTATTATTATTATTATTATTATTAATATATTGGCTTTTCACAGCTTCTAACGCTGGAGATGTACTACGGTGTTAGCTGTTCACTACTAGTGAGCTTTAAGGTAACACCTCTTATTTTTCGAGCACCTTCCGGAGTATTCGAGCGGTTCCAAGCAGTGCTGTTTTCTGCAAGTGTTCCACCCTTATTGCAGCCCCTATTTGTTCCATGTACTTCTCGAGATATTTGCTCACTGTTCTCAGGGTTTCGACAATTATTGGTACTACTGCTACTTTTTTCATCGACCACAACTCCCAAGCTAACCTGTCACATCTCTCGACTTTTCTTTCTTCCTTATCTCATACCTTATTGTCAGCTGGGCATGCTATATCATTATTATTATTATTATTATTTTATTATTATATTATACAGTAATTTTATTTTTATAGCGTGCTTTCACTTCACTACCGAACGCAGCTCTGTGTGCCTTAGGTATGTGCTGTGATTTGTGTGATGCTCTGATGGTTATTGTATGGAAGTGTTCAGCGTAGGATGTGTGCAGTGCCTAGTAGTGCAATTTTCTGTATGTTATATGTGTTTGTAAGTCCTGGTGTTTTTGTTACGTATTTGTCTGAATATTTTTTTATCATACCTATGATAGGGATTGTTTCTGTTTTTAGATTCCACATTTGAGTTACCTCTATTTCCAGGTCTTTGTATTTTGAAAGTTTCTCCATTTCTTTTAGAGACACGTTGTCATCTGCTGGTATTGAGACATTAATTAGAAAGCATTTTTCCCTTCATGATGCCTTACAACTATATCTGGCCTATTGGCCTTAATTTCTCTGTGTGTATTGGCATATCCCATTATTATTATTATTATTATTATTATTATTATTATTATTAATATATTGGCTTTTCACAGCTTCTAACGCTGGAGATGTACTACGGTGTTAGCTGTTCACTACTAGTGAGCTTTAAGGTAACACCTCTTATTTTTCGAGCACCTTCCGGAGTATTCGAGCGGTTCCAAGCAGTGCTGTTTTCTGCAAGTGTTCCACCCTTATTGCAGCCCCTATTTGTTCCATGTACTTCTCGAGATATTTGCTCACTGTTCTCAGGGTTTCGACAATTATTGGTACTACTGCTACTTTTTTCATCGACCACAACTTCCCAAGCTAACCTGTCACATCTCTCGACTTTTCTTTCTTCCTTATCTCATACCTTATTGTCAGCTGGGCATGCTATATCTATTATTATTATTATTATTATTATTATTATTATTATTATTATTATTATTATTATTATTATTATTATCATTATTATTATTATTAGTGTTGGTGATAGTCGTGTTAGGTTTGGTAAACACTGCGTATTGTATATGAAGTAGTAGCACTGGTAGTGGTAGTGGTGGTGGTGGTGGTGGTGGCAATGGCGGTACTGCCCCGGATGTAAACTTTGTACGTGTGTATGTGTGAGGTGAGTGATATTTGTTAGTGTTGATGTTGTTGGTGGTGGTGGCGGTGTAGTTGGTACTGGAATGCTCGGTAGGGGCCAGGGAACAACATGATGTGTCGAAGTCGAAATATTTTTCCTCGCCCACCCTTTTCCCACCCCTTTTTTCCCCTTCAAACTTCCTTTCCCCTCTTCCCGCCTTTTTTTACTTTATCCTTTATCAATTTTCATTTCCTTTTCTCTTTCAGACCCTTACTTTCCTTCACAGCTCCTTCATTAACTCCCTCCCTCCCTCACACCCACCTCTTTCTTTCTTTCTTTCTTTCTTTCTTTCTTTCTCCCTCCTCCCTCCATTCTCTCTTTCTCTCTTACTCTCTCCCTTATTATAACAACCCGCCTCCAACTTACAAACCCCTCTCGATGATCCATTCGCCTTCAGCCCTACATTCTACTACTGCTGCTGCTACTACTACTACTACTACTACTACTACTACTACTATTACTACTATTACTACTACTAGTACTACTACCAGAACAACAACAACAACAACTACTACTACTACTACTACTACTACTACTACTACTACTACTACTACTACTACTACTACTACTACTACTACTACTACCACTACTGTTGCTCAATCGACCAGTCTGCCCCACCCCTTGTTTCCCGCCGTCATTAGACTGCTTTCCCCGCCGCCGTCTTCCCAGACGGACCAGACCAGACGGTGTGTCAGAGTTCCAACACAAAGTTATTTGTGTTCCCTTGTGAAAACGAGGCAAACATTCTGCGCGGCAAAAGACTAAAAGGGCCTCGGTATTGAGGCCAAGTTCAGCGACGTGCGTGCGTGCGCGCGTGTATGTGTGTGTGTATGTGTGTGTGTGTGTGTGCACGTGTATGTGAGAGAGAGAGAGATATGTATATGTAAATATACATATATATATATCAATATATATTTATATTTGTCTGTTCGTGTGTGTAATATATATGTGTATATATATGTATACACACACACACACACAATATATATATATATGTATTCTTACATATATAATATATATATACATATATAGACATATACATATATATATATATCTACATACATATACATGTATATATGTATGTATGTATATATGCATGTATATAGGAGTTAGCACAGAAACACGCACGCACGCGCGCACACAC
>NC_043008.1:402611-407611 GCF_006345805.1 Octopus sinensis | reverse complement strand
CTTTTCTCCTCCTCTTCATCACCATCATCATCAACAACAGCGACAAAAACACATTCAACGGAGAATAAAATCAAGAAAGGAAGAAAGAGAGAAAGAAAGAAAGAAAGAAAGGAAGAAAGAAAGAAAGAAAGAAAGAAAGAAAGAAAGAAAGAAAGAAAGACAGAGCACATTGGATAACGTAGTTTTAGATAGCTATGCTACTGGAGTTAACTCCCTTGATTTATGTGTTTCGGCTTTGAACCACCATCAGAGGGAGATTTTGATTACTAATTGCATGGGCAATCTGAGTTAAAGGAAGCTTTTGAACTCAGCTTTATTGTATATATGAAACGCTTACCGTACGCGTGTTTAATATGCTCAGCACTTTTTCTGAATTTAGCTTCTGTCGGCCATATTTTTCCTTAAGCATTTAAAAACAGACGTAATGGCTTAAAACGTTTGTTTGATCATGAGCCTGATCGATTATTGCTGACCTCAAAATAATAGATGAAACAACAACAACAACAACAGCAGCAGCAGCAGTAACAACAACAACAAAAACAACAACACTTCATGTTTTCATGATTTAAAGTCTCCCAGAAGCATTCGCTAAAATTACAAATTTTCCTCCCACACAGCTTTTGTTTGACGTCTGTTTTCTTTGTGACCAATAAATGCATGATAAATAACGTAATTGATTTTAAAACTAGTTCTTTTGATAAATCTGCGTGCGTGGGCAGTCAGTAAATCGGGTATTAAACTAGAATTAAATAATCTGTATAAACTTTAAAGAGTATTTTAATACATCTTGTTAATATAGATCAAATGCTGAGTGTGCGACATGAAACTTGCTTCCCAACCACAAGGATCCAGGTTCAGTCCCAGTGCATGGCACCTTGGACAAGGTGTCTCCTTCTATAGCCTCGGGCCGACCAAAGCCTTCTGAGTGGATTTGGTTGACGGAAATTGAAAGAAGCCTATGATATACATATACATTGATTTGATCGATAGCCACTAAACCTTATTTATTTTCCCTTACTGTTTCTTTCTGTGTTCCTTTCCGTTGAAGAGCGTAGGCTCAAAACATAAAAGACTTTCTCACTTCTCGAGCGTTAAACTAATACAACTGTTTGTTGTTTACACCACCTGTCTTCTTCTTTTGCTTTTTTTGGTAATTCCAGCTATATATATATATATATATATATTAGTTTAGAGATGTTCGTTTCCAGAGCGGTTATACTTTTTATACATATGTTAAGTTCCTTGGTAAAGTAATTTTGTTTGGTGTATATGTTGAGGCTTATATGTACTTGTGGGTGTGTGTGAGTGGGGTGGGTGTTTGTATTTGTTATGGGTGTGTGGTTTACGTGTGTTTTTTTTTGTGTGTGAATGTATAGGTTAAAGGGATTGCTATATAAGTATGTTATAGTGTTTAGTAAAGGGAGGGTTTATCATTTCTGTTTTGTGAGTTTTAGCTTATCATGGTAGTTTTATAAAAGAATCCATTCATAATTTTTGTGTTTATTTGTCTGTGTGGGGTTGAGTGGGTTTTTGGAGTATATGTTGAGGTTTATATGTATGTATTGGTATGTGTAAGTGGTGTGGGTATTTGTATATGTCGTGGGTGTGTGGTTTACGTGTGTGTATTTGTGTGTGAATGTTTAGGTTAGGGGGATTGCTATATAGGTTTGTTATAGAGTTTAGTAAAGGGAGATTTTATCATTATATGTTTTTATGAGTTTTTGGTTTATCATGATAGGTTTGTTAAGGAATTCGTAGTAATTTGTGTCTATTTGCGATGTCTGTTGTTTTATTGCATTGTTTCATTCATAATTTTTAAGTAGTGTTCGTTTTTACCAAGTGAATATAATTTTTAATTCCATTTATTCCATTTCTCCGTTCATAGTTTTGAGTGATGTCTGTTTTCTAGAGCGTGAATGTGGGTTGTATGTGTGTGTGTGTGGGAGTATGAATAAGTATTGTGTTGAAGTATTTAGCTATTTTATTTATTTATAGTTGCCTAGACGTTTTTATGTGTATGTATAGGGATATATATATAGGTGTGTGATTTAGTGTATGTAGTTAGATATGGTTATATATAATTAGGTATATGTGTATGGGTGTATATATAGTTTATTATTATATTATTATTATTTTATTGTTTTGTTTTATATTTTATATTTTATATTTTATAGTTTATATTTAATTGTTGATAGGTTTTTTTTAGTTTATATATTGTTTATATATTGATTATATATGGATTATATATAGGTTATATATGGATTATATACTTATATTTTTTCATTCATACTTTAATTATTTTAAAATTATTATTTTTTTATTTTTTAAATATTGATTTTTTAGATTGGAAGTCCACCTGAAGATTGTCGATCAAGACAAGAAACGATTGTAGTGGCGGTTTTTTTGACTATTTATTAAAATTTTATGTATTGATTAAGTCTTTCCTTGTTTGTTTTGCAAAATAGTGGTTTTGTCTCTAATAATATTTTATATATATATATAATATATATATACGCGAGAAAGAAGCAACAAGAATGGATAGGTTTTTAGTACAATCGTTTCATACAAGGGCAGGCTTTATTAAAAGTTGCAAAAATTGCAGCATATATGCTGCAATTTTTGCAACTTTTAATAAAGCCTGCCCTTGTATGAAACGATTGTACTAAAACCTATCCATTCTTGTTGCTTCTTTCTCGCTTATAATCACCCCACATTACTGTATTGTTAAAACCGTATAGTTTTTTTGGTGCATCTAAGTTAGGTACCATATTCAAGTAAATTCATTTAAATTAACTTGAATCTTTATTGCTTTTTTTTATATATATATATATATATATATATATAGATATATATGTTAGTAGGTTGTCTGAGATACACTAATACCTTATATATATATATATATATGTGTGTGTGTGTGTGTGTATATGTGTGTGTGTGTGTATGTATGAGTGTGTATGTGTGTGTGTGTGCGTCTTTCAGTTTATGTTTGTCCCCCACCAGCACTTGACAACCGGTGATGGTATGTTTAAGTCGCTGTGACTTAGCGGTTCGACAAGAGATAGCGATAGAATAACTACCAGACTTTAAAAAAGGATAAGTACCGGAGTCGATTCATTCGACGAAAAAAAAAAAAAAATCAAGGTGGTGCCCCAGCATTGCCGCTATCAACTGACAGAAACAAGTATAAAATAACTGGATAGCTTATAACAGGATATGAATACTTTTTAATTACAGGTGATTAGTATAGTTCCATTTTACACTTCAGAAAACGTTCAAGTTTTCTTTTTAGAATTCAGGTAAAATTCCAGTTCCGAGAGATAAGTTAATAAGGTTCTATACATATTTATCTTAAATAATTTTTCTCGGTGACTTAATTATGTAGCTGCTGGATTTCTATTTGTGCCCAAGAGATTTCATCTCGTAGTTTTGATTTATTGTGCCCCTAACCAGAATATTTATCTGTCAAATAGGATTCCCTGAAATACGATTCTTACTCAGTCTATATTTCAAGTGAGGCTAAATGGATGGATTAATATGTATATGTGTACGCAAGTACCGTTATATATATATATATATATATATATATATATATATATATATATATATATATATATATATATATATATATATATATGTGTGTATGTGTGTGTGTGTGTGTGTGTATATATGTTTATATATTCGTATTAGCTTAGCTGGCAACATGACCAGCCCCAAATACAATATATATATCTTCGTATGTATGTATGTATGTATGTATGTATGTATGTATGTATGTATGTATGTATGTGTGTATGTATGTATGTATGTATGTATGTATGTATGTATGTATGTATGCATGTATATATGCATACATACATGGATGCCAGTATGAGTTTCCGCTATCTACAAAGAATAGAGACCAAATTTCACCCTCGTCCTTTAAAACAATGGTATGTGCTCTACATTTCCAGAAGACCTGCGCTAAATGCTTCGCTACTATAGTACAGCACTACCTCCAGCTTTTATAAGATCATTAGGTATTTAAGGTCGTTCTAATACACATAAAAGGTCGTTCTAATACTTGGGATTCTTCCGTGACAAATACATTTTAATTTAATTTAATTTTAATTTGCTAAGGCAGCTAGCTAGCAGGGATGTTTGGCCTCGAGACTGGCACGGACTGATTAGATTTTGGGATCGATCCGGTACCGAACAAGGATTGTGGAATATTTTCCCAGTTTTTTTTTTCAATTGACTTTTGAGAGCGGTTGGGTTCATTTTTAGTATTCTTGTTTGTGAGAGCAGTGGAGTTTATTTCAGATATTCTTGTTTTAAAAATCATCTCTGGCTAATCATTGAGGAGGACGTCGGTGTTGCTTTGGCGGAGGTTTGCGCTTTCTGAGTGCTCTTGTTATAACAGTTTCTAATTGAGGCCCAATGTCAGCAATTGCGAAGGGAGAGGGTTATTTTGATACCATCGATCACAGTACTTGACTGATAATTTATTTTATGAACTCGGAAATAATAGAGAGCATTGATGAGAATTAATCTCAGCAAGATTTGAACTCAGAACGTTAAGAGCTAGAACAAATAATGTACAATATTTTCTCGACGCTGGCGGCGAGCTGGCAGAAACGTTAGCACGCCGGGCGAAATGCTTAGCGGTATTTCGTTTGCCGCTACGTTCTGAGTTCAAATTCCACCGAGGTCGACTTTGCCTTTCATCCTTTCGGAGTCGATAAATTAAGTACCAGTTACGCACTGGGGTCGATATCATCGACTTAATCCGTTTGTCTGTCCTTGTTTGTCCCTTCTGTATTTAGCCCCTTGTGGGTAGTAAAGAAATAGGTATTTCGTCTGCCGTTACGTTCTGAGTTCAAATTCCACCGAGGTCAACTTTGCCTTTCATCCTTTCGGGGTCGATAAATTAAGTACCAGTTACGCACTAGGGTTGAGACAATCGACTGTCTGTCCTTGTTTGTCCTCTCTGTGTTAGCCCCTTGTGGGTAGTAAAGAAATAG
>NC_043008.1:395111-397611 GCF_006345805.1 Octopus sinensis | reverse complement strand
GCGGTATTTCGTCTGTCGTTACGTTGTGAGTTCAAATTCCGCCTATGTCTGTCCTTGTTTGTCCCCTCTATGTTTAGCCCCTTGTGGGTAATAAAGAAATACGTATTTCGTCTGCCGTTATGTTCTGAGTTCAAATTCCGCCGAGGTCGACTTTGCCTTTCATCCTTTCGGGGTCGATAAATTAAGTACCAGTTACGCGGTGGGGGTCGATCTAATCGACTTAATCCGTTTGTCTGTCCTTGTTTGTCCCCTCTATGCTTAGCCCCTTGTGGGCAATAAAGAAATAAGAATCGTTAGCTCGATGGGCGAAATGCTTAGAAGTATTTCGTCTGTTGTTACGTTCCGAATTAAAATTCCGCCGAGGTCGGCTTTGCCTTTCATCCTTTCGGGGTCGATTAAATAAGTACCAGTTACGCACTGGAGTGGATGTAATCGACTTAATCCGTTTGTCTGTCCTTGTGTGTCCCCTCCATGTTTAGCGCCCACACCTGTGAGCAATAAAGAAATATTTTTTCGACGCTATCGATCAAGCACGAGCAACGGAGTCCTTTGCGGTCCGCTTCTGAAAAGGGTAGCTCGTGCCGCACTACTGCTATATATATGCGTGTGTGTGCGTTTGTGCCTCACCATCACTTGGCAACCGGTGTTTGTATGTTTACGTCACCGTAACTTAACGGTTCGACAAAAAAGACTTCGATAAGCTTAGTACCACGCTTAAAAGGTTACTAAGTATTGAAGTCGATTAATTCGATTAAAATATTTTTCAAGGCGGTGCCCCAGCATGGCCGCAGTCTAATGACTGAAACAAATAAAAGAATTAAGAGAAATAAAAAACATTTTGTTCGACGCTCTGACGAGTCTTCTAAACTATTTCATCATTGTTTCCGTGTTTCTCTCTTTCCCACCTTTTCTGGGTTTTTTTTTTGTCGAATGTTGTGTTTTTGTTTTTAGCTTTTTGCCGACTCATGCTGACTAGTTTTTAGTAAATATAGCTTGTTTCACCGAGATGATCCTCACATGACTACACACATAACGTAAGCTAAGCGACGACTCTCGGCATTGATATTGTCATCGTGCTCCCCCCTCCCCCCGCACTCCTCAAACACCCACCACCACCTCCCAGCTATCGTTCAGTGGTTTTTTTTCTTTCTGTTTTTTCTTTCTTGTTTTTTAGGTCATTGGGACATATTCACTGAGCCGTGTTGAGAGGAGACGTTTTTGTTTTGGCGGGGGTACTTCAATGCTAATCTAGAACTTTTTGAGTATGTCCTGGCGTTACTGCGGTATGCGAATATTATGAACCTGCTCCGTGAACCGTACGGCTAAAACAGAAACAGAAGAACATAAATACAAACCTCCCCCCCCAACCCTAAGAGGGGGTAAAATAAAACGAAAAGAGAACGAAAATAAATTACTGAAATTAATAAGAGCATTAGTCAATGCCGATTCAGGTATTTTCATAGGCAGCTACTACTACCACTACTACTATTACTGATGCTGCTGCTGCTGCTGCTGCTGCTACTAGTGTTGCGGCTGTTGCCGTCGCTACTATTACTACCAGCACCACTACAACCACTACCACCACCGCTACTACTACTCCCACTACTACGACCAGCACCGACACCAGCACTTGCTACTACTACCACTGTCTCTACTACTACTACTACTACTACTACTACTACTACAACTGCCTCTACTACCACTACTACTACTACCACTGCCTTTACTACTATTACTACCACTGCCTCTACTACTACTACAACTACCACTATTACCGCTGCCTTTACTACTACTACCACTGCCTCTATTGCTGCTACTGCTGCTACTACTACTACTACTTCTACTACTACTACTACTACTACTATTACTACTACTACTACTGTTATTGAACTGTGACCACACTGAAGCACTGCATTCAAGGAATTTGTAAGCGGCATGATTATCGATACTTGTACATTGGACATCGGTTACTTATTCAAGTCGACGTGGGCGTCAATAGACGTACGGATAGAGAGATAGATAGATAGATAGATAGATAGATAGATAGATAGATAGATAGATAGATAGAGAGATAGAGATAGAGATAGATAGATAGATAGAGAGAGAGAGAGAGAGAGAGAGAGAGAAAAAGAGAGAAAGAGAGCTGGGGTAACAAGTTCGCTTCGCAATTACATAGTTACGGGTACGATTCTTTTGTGCCTGACATTCAGTGAGCAAAATCTTTCCTTCTATTGTATCCTTGCGAGTGGATATCCTATGTATGTGTGTATGCATGCATGCATGCATGTATGTATGTATGTATTATGTATGTATGTGTAGAGATGTATACACATACGCACATATAACAACACAAGCATATATGCATACACACACACGCGCACGCACACACACACACACACACACACACACACACACACACACACACACACACACACACACACACATATATATATATATATAAGGCGACGAGTTGGGAGGAAACATGAGCACGCCGGGCGAA
>NC_043008.1:375111-390111 GCF_006345805.1 Octopus sinensis | reverse complement strand
CGCATCATTACGTTCGTTATTATCACCCGGTATTCGTTCACCATTTGCTCGAGTTTCTCCAATTCTGAGTTTAATCGAATCATATCCTGTGACTTGTGGTCAGATTTCCTCAAAGTATTTGAAATCGAACCTTACATCGAACAGCGTGATTTTCCTTTGGACCGGAGCAAAAGCCTGTCTCTCGCCGACTTGGTGAAAATACACCATTTGTCGTTCATTGAAGTGTGCTGATAAGGAATCGATACTATACGTCTTCTGCAGCCCTCAGATGCCAAACATATCAACATATTCGTTAATATCATCCTGTACTCATTCGCCATTTGTTTAAATTTCTCCAATATTAAGTTGAATTGAATCATATCCTTTATCCACGTACTTGAATATATACTTGACAGATGTGACTCGTAGTCAGATTTCTATATTAACGTGGCAGTTATTTTTAAAACATAAAAACTTATTGTATGAAATAGCAAATCTGTTATCTAAAATGAATTTTTTAATTTTTTTAAATCTCAGTTGACATATCCGGGTTTCGAACACTACAAACAGTCACTATTGGCGTTAGCTATAAATTCTTCTCGTTAGAATTTTGAAAATATTTTCAGGTATCAAGTTTCGTACAATGGAAGTTTTGTTCTTCGATACAGCGTTCTGCACACACAATTTCATTTACTTGTTGAGGGTCATTGACATCGCTTGCATCTTGAAGTATTATTAGAATATCTGCATGTCCCTTTTGTTACCTCCGCCTTAGCTAAGGCGGTGGTATTGTTTTCGGGCGTGGCTGTGTGATAAGAAGTTTGCTTCCCAACCATGGGGTTATGCGTTCAGTCCCACTGCATGATACCTTGGGCAAGTGTCTTCAGCTATAGCTTCGGGTCAATCAAAGCCTGGTGAACGGATTTGGTAGACGAAACTGAAAGAAGCCCATCGTATATATATGCATTTATGTAATATATATATATATATATATATATATATATATAGATATATATATATATATATATATATATATATATCTATCTATATATATATAGATATATATATATTATATATATATATATATTATATATATATATATATATGTATAATATATATGTGTGTGTGTGTGTTGTGTGGTGTGTGTGGTGTGTGTGTGTGTGTGTGTGTATGTGTGTGTCTTTGTGTCTGTATTTGTCCCCCACCACTACTTGATGAATGGTGCTGGTGTGTTTACGTTCCCATAACTTAGCGGTTCGGCAAAAGTGACCAATACTTGACTTTAAAAAATAAGTTCTAGGGTCAATTCGTTCGGCTAAAGCCTTGATGGTGATGCCCCAGCATGGCTGCAGTCTAATGTCTAAAACAAGCAAAAGAAAAACAAACAAAAAAACAAACAAACATCAAACAAAAAACCCCAGATAAAAACGTGCTAACGATTCCGCAAAGTTTCCCACCTTTGTCGGGTAAAATTAATACAACGTGTTCATTTCTCAACACCAACGTCGTTCAATACTCGCTCCTACATTACACATTTCCATGTTACTTGTGGTTCTCAAGAAGCCTGTACATTAAGAGATATTCCATTCCATTCTCCTTCAGTTTCTTGAGAAAAATTCTTCGTGAGATTCTTTCTCATATGCCTGTTCTTCTTAAATTCCATTCTTCTACAGTTTCGTGTTGATATCTCTTTGATGCACGTTCACTAGAATCTGCCCTTCTTACTTTTATTTTAGCTACGTTTTCATTTTGGCGTTTCTGACTGCGTTCTTATTTCGTCTGCTTTTCTTTTGAGAGACTGCTGCAATATAGTTAATCTACAGGGCTGTCGTAGCAGTATTGTTGATCCAGGGGCAAATCAATGTTCTGGGTTCAGTAGTATTTATCTTTTAACTGCAAGCCACAGCATACATTGATCACAACGGGACCCCTAGACCAGTGTGACCTCTCGAGTAACTACCCACTGTACCTATACTTTCACACGATATTTATTTACTTGTTTTCGTATTTTTTATTGTTCTTGAAGTAAGCCTGATAATTGCCTTGTTTGCCGCTCTGTTGCTAACGTTGTTATCCTTCGCAAAACTCTCTATAATAGATAAATTAGAAACATAAGCACAGTATGAGAAAACACAATACGCACAAATAAGCATGCATAATAAACCAAGGAAGGTAACTCTAATACATTGAAAAGATTTTTTAGCTCCGAATACTCGTTGTGTCTATCGAATATTTATGCTCAAAGTTCTGGACATTCACAGACATTCAAAATTAAGCCGGGATGGTATCGATATTTATTATATTTGATTTCAATAAATCAACTTGGGGAATCGAATTATTACATGGAAAAAAAAAATCAAAACAGTTATTTCTATGCTCGTGTATTATGTCTGCCAAACCAAATATAAATATTAACAGCATTTCGTATATATAATCTATATCTATATATGTATGTATGTATGTATGTATGTATGTATGTATATATGTAGTATGTATGTATGTATGTATGAATATGTATATGTTATATCTATCTATCTATCTATCTATACTATCTATCTATCGATCTATCTATCTATATATATATGTATATGTATATATACATATAATATATATATATATAATTATATATATATAATATATATATATATATATATATATATATATATATATATATATATAATATATATATATATATATATATCTATATATATAAAAATTGATTTTCTGGCAACTGGAATTATTTTTTGAAATTTGTGAAGCAGACATATCTGTGGTTACTGGTTATATCTATTGAATATTATACATAACATGATTTATGTACAGAATGATTTATATATATATATACAATGATTCATATATGCAATGATTTATGTGTAACAAGAATGATCAAAATTACACGGGATGTTATCACTGTCCATGCCATTCACTTTGATAAATCCTGCCAATTATTTTTGCAGAAGAATTCAAATATAAATGCACAACTGTGGTTACGCATTCTATCAATCGCACGCGCATACACATGTATGTATGTATGTATGTATGTATGTATGTATGTATGTATGTATGTATGTATGTATGTATGTATGTATGTATGTATGTATGTGTGTATATATATATGCACACATACGTACGTACATACACATATTTGTATATATTATATATATATATACACATATATACACACAGAGAAATACACACATATATTATCTATATGTATGCATGTATCTATGTGTTATACACAAAACGCTCACACACACACACATAAATGTATATGCATAGATGCACGTGTGTATATATATATGTATTTATATACACATGTTTGTATATATATTTATATGTTTATAAGTAAGTATAAATATATATATAATATATATATATATATATATTTTATGTTTATAAATAAGTATAAATATATAAACGTATGTGTATATATTGTATTATATCATATGATATATGATACGCAATCATTGATACTATGTCTGAATGCAGTAATTCGAACAGGACTGAAGTTTCTGTTTTCTAGATTGAGTTGTTTAATTTATAAAGGCGATCCCAGAAAATGTATTTACAATTTAACAACTGGTAACTCAATATTAATTTCTTTTTAGATTTAACTCGTTAGAAACAGTTTTTTTTAAGGAGCATTCCGTCGGTTACGACCACGAGTGTTCCAGCTGATACGATCAACGGAACAGCCTGCTCATGAGATTAACATGCAAGTGGCTGAGCACTCCACAGACACCTGTAACCTTAATGTAGTTCTCGAGGAGATTCAGCGTGACTCAGAGTGTGACAAGGCCGGATCCTTTGAAATACAGGTGCTACTCATTTTTGCCAGCTGATTGGACTGGAGCAATATGAAATAAAGTGTCTTGCTCAAGGACACAACGCGCCACCGGGAATTGAACTCATGACCTTATGATTGTAAGCCGATTGCCCTAACCACTAAGCCACGCGCCTGACTAAATTTTGGTCAAAGGAAATTTATATTAAATTACAACTATATATTTGAAAGCGTATTGCCAGAGAAACGTGTTGGTGGAGTCCAATAAGGCCTATGTGGCAAGCGAGTCGTGAGAGAGGAATACCAAAATCAAACGCCCATCACATTCAAAGAATGGTTAATCCCCCCACTTCAGAAAATCTGGCCCGAAGACTCGAAATTTGCGAGTGGTACTCGACAAAATGTGTAGACGCACACTTTGCAACAAAGATTCTTTGGAGCGATGAGATTATATTTAAATTAAATGTCTCAGTTAACCGCCAGGTATACTTCTACTGAAGACCTACGAATCTGCATAATACCGAGGGACATGTTAATTTACCGGGAGTTATAGTTTGGTGCAGCTCACCATCAAAAGACTAAACGAACCAATTTTTTACGGTACCGTGACTGGTTCATTCGCTGGAATTTTTGCGATATCGCGTTATGTCAAGCATACAAGAGGACTTCGATGGTATGAAATTTTATTTCGTGTTAGATGGAGTACGTCCATACTACCTTAGTACCGTAAGTGCCTACATTGATGAGGAAAATAGGATGAAGAAATTCAGTAGAATAAATACCCTCAAGACCTAGCAGCACTTGGCATTTTCTTATGGGAATACTTAAAAAAGAAAGCTCACGACACAAAACCAGCAACAGACAATGAATTGAAGGCTGCTTTCGAAAGATAATGCGCAGAAATAACGAACGAAATGTTTCTTGATGCTTGCGATTCCATCGCTTCGCATATTTAATACCTATTTCTTTACTACCCACAAGGGGCTAAACACAGGGGGGACAAACAAGGACAGACAAACGGATTAAGTCGATTACATCGACCCCAGTGCATAACTCGTACTTAATTTATCGACCCCAAAAGGATGAAAGGCAAATACGGCTACGTATTTCGCCCGGTGTGCTAACGATTCTGCCAGCTCGCCACCTTATTTAATACCGCATATTTAATATCGCTTAAAACATTTCAATTGTGTTGCATGTTATTGGCTGACCGTAACAGGAAAAAGAAAATAAGAAAACACTCAGTGGAAAATTACTTGAAGGAGTGGAGGCATCTGTCAGTATGAGTAATGACTCTCAGCTAACTCTCAGATGTCATTGCCACATCTGTGAGAAAGAATGTCGGTCCGTAGCAGGACTGAAAAGTCACATCCGTACAGCACGTTTTTAAGAGAACAATCACCCAACGACATTGCGATTAATCGAGTTGTTCTCATTGGGTTCTTGGAGAGAGTACACAGCTCCTTAATTCTTACACTACAAATGGTCCTGATATCTGGGACTATAAAAATCTGCAACACTTTTCTTAAGATTTAACGAATGATGAACAAAACAAAGCTGCTTTTCTTCATAACTTTGTTACAAAGCAGGTGGACGGTCAGAATCTATCCTAAATTAAAAAGAGAAAGAAAACATGCGTACATACATAGATACATACATACATACATACATACATACATACATACATACATACATACATACATACATACATACATACAAACATACATACATACATACATATATGCATACATGCATGCATACATACATTTATACATTTTTGAAAAATTTCTGGATAGAATCACTATATTTGAACGAATATTTTCTTTAATTAGACAATTATATTAAAAATCTTTAAAGTAAACAGATTAACATACCACAATGTGAATTTACATTCCTTAAAGATATCTTTTTGAGAACGATTAATAATCTTTAATTTACATATAAATACACACCACACACACACACACACACACACACACATGCACATTGCTTGAATAATTGTAGAGATGTGTACTACACGAAAACATTGGTTACCTTGAAGCATATTTATCCACTAATGCGGTATTTAGCACTTATTGTCACTGCTCGATATTTGCGTACACACACACACACACACACACACACACACACACACACAGACACATATATATATATACATATATATAAAATACAAAATGGGACAAGAACGCAAAACATCCAGATAGACGATACAAAAACACGGATGGGTCATTCGATACCTTTAACCTTCAGTCAAGAACCGGATCATCCTCGCAATTTCGGCACACACACACCCACACACACACGCGCGCGCGCGCGCACACACACACATATGTGAATATTTCTACTCATTACACCATCGCCTGCCTATTGGTGTTGGTTTATTAATGACCACATAACTTAGTGGTTCAGTAAAAAAGACCGATAGAATAAATACAAGACTTGAAAAAATACCACGGTTGATTTGTTCGACTCAACCGTTCAAGGCGTTGCCCCGGCATGGCCGCAGTCCAACGACTGAAGTAAGTAAACAATATAAGATGAATGAGTGTGTATGTATGTGTGTGTGCGTGTGCGAGTGTGTGTGCGGGAATGCTCGCACGAACGCACACGTGTGGTATATGTGTCTAAGTATATTCTTTATTAATGATGAATATATCGATGGATATATCGATGAGTAGAAGGTGAAAAAGCCTCGTTAGAGGGTTTGAAACCTCATCTTATTGTATTATTTGTAGTGGTTTATAACCTCAATTTTGTGTTAAAAAAAGTGTTAAGTCAGAGGTTTTAGTGCCTCCTTCTTGTAAGAGGTTCGAAACCTCATATTGGTTTTTTTAAGAAAAAGAAAATATGTTTTCGAGAAAAATCCAATCGGCGGGTGTTGGGTTTCGTCTCTCATTTATTCATTTTCTTTTTCATTTTCATTCCTTAATGAGTTTGTCCAGCCCGCAAAGCTACCCAATCTTTGTACTGTCTATATGACAAATTTTATGAAATAAAGTATATTCTTTATTTTAACATTCTTTTAGCGTTTTACAGAGAAGTTCGAAAGTACTCTTATGCAGAAGAGATTTATCCAAGAAATTATGTGAAGAAGGTCGCCAGAATTAATGTGAAGCAACCAATTCTGATTCCGAGATGACTGCACCTTCGGCTCTGATGAAACTTAATGATTTTAAGCGAAGATGGTGGACGGCGAACATGACGAGTTAAGCGTTTGATGATGTCTCACAGCCAGCTGATACGAGAGAATTATATCTTCTGGGTCTTGTGATTTTGTTTCCGGAGTTTGAACCATCCCAGCATTATCACTGATTAAATATCTGTTATTAGCGTTTTTATTATTATTGTTGCTGTTGTTGTTGTTGTTGTTGCTGTTAGGACCGTTGTTGTAAAATGTCTTGAAGGGAATTATGATTTCACATTGAGCTGCGACGACGTTAATTTATCCGAACATTTCATTGTTAATGGAAGTTTGGTATAGAGGCTCTTTACTGGTGTTGCTGCTGTTGTTGTTGCTGTTGATAGTATTGTTGATGTTGCTGTTGATGTTATCGTCATCATCATCATCATCGTCGTCTTCATCATCACCATCATCATCATCATCACCATCATCATCATCATCGTCATCATCATCATCATCATCATCATCATCATCATCATCATCATCATCATCATCATCATCATCATCTTCTTCTTCTTCTTCTTCTTGATCGGTGTGTTATTTTCTGCAGAAGGTTGGTTTGGAACCGTAGCAATTAAAAAAACCTAAAAAGCCAGCAATGAGATAGCCGTGGCAGCTAAAACCAGCTAAAAACTAGTTGAATTCAGCTGAAACTTGCCGGAAAACTAGTTGAAGGTGATTGTGATTAACAAGGGACCTCATTCACTTTTCGTTGTTCTCAGGAAACACACACACACACACATACACACACACACACACACACACACATACACACACACACCACACACAGATAGCTGCATAGATAGATAGATAATACATAGATAGATAAATAGATAATATACATATATACGTATATATATCTACATACATTTATACACACACACACACAAAGGGGCGAAACGCTTGTAACTCTGAGTTACCAGCTGAAAACAAGGATCTCCAGCATACCGATAGATTTACAACCAACCAGAAAACCTTACAGTATCGTTAAATAACTCTTGTTATAAATCCTGAAATTCCGGAAAACAGATCGTTAATCGTATAAAATGGCGCTTACTCATGTGCAAAAGTTTCGTATTATGTAAAATAAAGAAAGGTATGGCCGTTGTGTAAAGTAGGCCATCAAGATGCTTCCTCTGCCTGCCTCATCCTTTCTTCTGACCTTGAGTCTACCTTGTCCCTTACGCAAAACTTTCTTATCATACACACACACACACACAGACCCCCACCTAGTTTGCCGTCAAATGACATAAGTGGCCATGGCCAAATCAACAAACTACATGCATACATGTATATTTATGAGTTGAAGTATGCATACGTAAATACTTAAACATATATCCATACACACACACATACATTCATACACGAATATACATGCTCTCACGCAAAGATACATTCATATACACAAACATCCAAACATTCATCCATACATAGATGCACACACACAAATATATACATATATAAATTAGGGCGGTGAGCTGGCAGAAGCGTTAGCACGCCGGGCGAAATGCTTAGCGGCATTTCGCATGCCGCTACGTTCTGAGTTCAAATTCCGCCGAGGTCGACTTTGCCTTTCATCCTTTCAGGGTCGATTATATAAATACCAGTTACGCACTGAGGTCGATATAATCGATTTAATCCTTTTGTCTGTCCTTGTTCGTCCACTCTGTGTTTAGCCCCTTGTGGGGAGTAAAGAAATAGAAATAGGTATTTCGTCTGCCGCTACGTCCTGAGTTCAAATTCCGCCGAGGTCGACTTTACCTTTCATCTTTTCGAGGCCGATTAAATAAGTACCAGTTACGTACTGAGGTCGATCTAATCGACTTAATCACTCTGACTGTCCTTTTTTTGTTCTCTCTATGTTTAGCCCCTGTGGGCAATAAAGAAATAAATATACATATACACATACAAACATACATACGCGCAAACATACATTCATACATACACACACACATACAAACACATTCATGCATGCACACATACAAGCATACAAATACATACATATGTACGTACACACATACACACACATATATATATTAATAGTGAAGGGTACAACTTGTAGCACTAGGATGCTAAAGATAGCAGTCAAAAGTGAAAACTGTGGTTTTGAGTTATTTTGACTGCTATGTTTAGCTTGCTGATGCTACTTGTACTACACTTCACTTTTAAATGATAGTTTTGCCTTTATGGTTGTTTTACGCATGCGAACCACTGATATTATTGTAAATTAATATCTGTAATATCCTTATGAATTTTTATATACATACATAAATATATATATGTATATATATATATTTATATATATATATATATGTGTATATACATATATGTATATATATGTATATACTTATATGTATATATATGCATATATTTATATATGTATATACATATATATATATGTATATATATATGCATATACATATATATGTATATATGTATATATATACATATACATATATATGTATATATATATATGTATATTTATATGCATATATATGTATATATATATATATATGTATATAATATTGATAAATATATGTATATATGTATATACATTTATATATATGTATATATATAAATGTATATATATATATATGTATATCTAATATATATATATATTATATATATTTGTGCGTATAATATATATGTATATATACATGCATGCATAAGATACAGATATGCATGTATGTATGAATGTATATATATATATATATATATATGTGTGTGGTGTGTGTGTGTGTGTGTGTGTGTGAGTGTGTGTGCGTGTGTGTATTTATAAATGCATGCATAGAAATATGCATACGCGCAGATGCATGCCTGCATCAATCCATACAGACTTACTTTAACTGTTTTATGCACAACACGATGCAGTGTAAATCTGGATTGATGTGAATTCGAATATTGTACATATACAAACGCACCCATACGCGAACACACACACGCATAGAGTGGGAAGAAAAGAAACAAGAAAAGAACGAGTGGGAGAGAGTGAGGAAGAGAGAGAGAGAGAGAGAGAGAGAGAGAGAGAGAGAGTGAGAGAGAGAAATTTGCTTGATTTTTCTCTGTTTCTGTGCGTGTTTGTATGTATTTGGTGAGTGTATATACGACGTGTGTAATGAGTCTGGTCGAGATTTCCTGAGTTCAAGTTGAACTGGAAGCAGACTGACGTAAGACGTTGCCAGACTCTCTCCGCTCCCCACTCCGCCGAACCTAATCTTCACATCCTCCCTCTTCTTCTTCTTCTTCTTCTTCTTCTCTTCTTCTTCTTCTTCTTCTTCTTCTTCTTCTTCTTCTTCTTCTTCTTCTTCTTCTTCTTCTTCTTCTTCTATTCTTCTTCTTCTTCTTCTTCTTCTTCTTCTTCTTCTTCTTCTTCTTCTTCTCCTTCCTATACGCAAGGTGTGGATATTTCTTATAACTGTTTGTTTACATTTTCTTGTGTTGTAACTGTAGATTGTAAAAGTTTAATGCTTGCGTGTCCCCGCTCCCTTCCACCACCACCACCACCACCACCACCACGGGCGCGCATGTGCGTGCATACATACGTAGCAAAGCACGCAGGCATAAATACGTGAATGTGAAAGAGTAATGTAAAAGTGATACCAGTGGTGATCGGTGCGCTGGGTTCAATCCCATTGAAACTTCAAGACTTCTAAAGACAAATGGAAATCCCATGCAAAATTGATGTCTTGCAAAAATCTGCCTTATTGAGTACAGCGCACATCTTAAGGAAAGGGTCACCTGTCTGAGGTCCTTGTTGTGACTTAACCAGATGACTAAAGACTCCGGTGCATTTTTACCTACATTTTGTTACGAAAGAATAATAATAGTTTCAAATTTTGCCACAAGGGCAGCCATTTTGGAGGAGGGGATGAATCGATTACATCGACCCCAGTACACAACTGGTACTTAATAATGATAATAATTGCCCTGAGGCAATTCCAGGTACTGGCCCTCATGGCTTCTGATCTGAACTGATTCGAAGTGTTATCATGTACATGTTTTGTATAAGTTGGGCTACAGAAAATATTCTGCTCCATACCACAGGTTTGCTTGTCAGTTGTTTAACCTTAACCTGTTGCGCATGTCTCTTAGTGGCTGACGATATGTGCATCTGCATATGGCAGTGACGCACCACGTGACCCGTAACAAAGTTTTGGTAATCCACTTCAAGTTTTATTTGACCAATCTTTATCTGTTACTTTTTATCATCTACTTCTTTCAGTCATTGGATTGCGGCCACACAGGGGCATCAATTTAAAGGGTTTAATCAAAGAAACCGAGCCCCTGTAATTATGCTTTTTTAAGTTTTGTAATTATTCTATCAGAGTCTGTAGGTGGGCTGCTAAGTTACGGGAACGTAAACGACCCAACATCGATTGTGCCGTTTGAGAATTTGGACCTGGAAATTTCCATTTCCAAGACTTCGAGGGCCCCCCCCCAGTGGTGTCGGGCGTCAACGAAGAGCCCTCGACTACAACAAGACGACTAAAGTTTTTTTTTCCAAAGTCTGGGGTCTCCCGCCCCTAAGCCCTAGACCATCACCTAATCACCCTTACCCACCGTCTTTGTTGCTTAACAACAACAACACCGATCGTCAAGAGGTGGTGGGAACAAACCCCAAAACAAAGACAAACAAACATTGATATATACACATATATACAACGAACTTCTTTCAATTTCAGTGTGCCAAGTCCACTCACAAGGCTTTGGGTCGACCCAAGGCGACAGTCAAAAACACTTACTCAAGGTGCCGATCAGTAGGGATGAACTCGGAACCTTGTGGTTTAGAAGCAAACCTCTTACCACACAGCGATGCTTATACAAAACGGCAATTCAAAGTATAATCCAATTAAAATCATATTTACATGGTTCTTATTAAACTGAGCATGATTAATGTTTTAATTCAAAATACTTATGTCACAGTCGTGTTGTTGCACAAGCCAATTAAAAATATATTTCTATTTGATTGTTCCACATACATCTTTTTATGTATCATAAAGCATGGAATATACGTTAATTTATTGTAAAGTTTCTTGATTTGTTTTGTGCGACGCCCACATCAATTTACTCACCAAGGTTATGTGTTCCACCATGAACGAACAATGTAACTATACATTCATATATACATCCATATATATACGAGGTTACGATGAGGCGGGTACCAGCTGATACGATCAACGGAACAGCTTACTCGTGAAATTAACGTGCAAATGGCCGAGCACTCCACTGACACATGTACCCTTAACGTAGTTCTCAGGGTGGTTCAGCGTGGCACAGAGTGTGACAAGGCTGGCCCAATTGAAATACAGGTTAAAGCTCATAGCGATCACCGCGCAATGACTAAAGAAAATAGTCTAATAATGGGGCATATAAGCCCTCGACAGAAAAAATGTAGGTTTTCCTGAACGTGCGGGGCTCACGTGGGGTTCTAGTCCCATGCGTACGGGAAAACCTAATTTTACTCGTCGAGGGCTTCTATGCCCCATTATTAGACTATTTTCTTTAGTCATTGCACGGTGATTGCTTATAAGCTTTAAGCTTATGAAATACTATCGCTATTATTTACAGAATTGAAACAATTGACACTGCTTTACAAAACCGTTTTCTTCAGGCGATTAAAAATTCGGTTCGATGGAAGAAAAACAATATCACAAGTTGTAGACTAACCCTGTCAGTTAGTTGTCATTGAAGAGACTCTCGGGTTCCGTTAGCTTAATCCATTCACAAGAATTTGATCGGTCCGAGCTGAGGCGAGCTGACAGAAACGTTAGCACGCCAGGCGAAACGCTTAGCGGTATTTCGTCTGCCACTACGTTCTGAGTTCAAATTCCGCTGAGGTCGACTTTGCCTTTCATCCTTTCGGGGTCGATAAATTAAGGACCAGTTACGCACTGGGGTCGATATAATCGACTTATCCGTTTGTCTGTGTCCTTGTTTGTCTCTCTGTGTTTAGCCCCTTGTGGGTAGTAAAGAAATAGGTATTTCCTCTGGTTTTACGTTCTGAGTTCAAATTCCGCCGAGGTCGACTTTGCCTTTCATCCTTTCGGGGTCGATAAATTAAGGACCAGTTACGCACTGGGGTCGATATAATCGACTTAATCCGTTTGTCTGTCCTTGTTTGTCCTCTCTGTGTGTAGCCCCTTGTGGGTAGTAAAGTAATAGGTATTTCGTCTGTCTACGTTCCGAGTCCAAATTCCGCCGAAGTCGACTTTGCCTTTCATCCTTTCGGGGTCGATAAATTACGTACCAGTTGCGTACTAGGGTCGATCTAATCAATTGGGCCTCTCCCCCCAAATTTCGGGCCTTGTGCCTAGAGTAGAAAAGTATAAAGAAATCCTATGTAACCCACTGCGATGATTCGCTTGGAGCCTCACGGGTCTAGGGGTCCAGTTATGATCTATATGTGTGTGGTTTGCTGTCATTAAATAAATAGTATAGGGCCCGTGGAGGCGCAATGGCCCAGTGGTTAGGGCAGCGGACTCGCGGTCGTAGGATCGCGGTTTCGATTCCCAGACCGGGCGTTGTGAGTGTTTATTGAGCGAAAACACCTAAAGCTCCACGACGCTCCGGCAGGGGATGGTGGTGATCCCTGCTGTACTCTTTCACCACCACTTTCTCTCACTCTTACTTCCTGTTCTGTTGTACCTTATTTCAAAGGGCCGGCCTTGTCACTCTCTGTGTCACGCTGAATATCCCCGAGAACTACGTTAAGGGTACACGTGTCTGTGGAGTGCTCAGCCACTTGCACGTTAATTTCACGAGCAGGCTGTTCCGTTGATTCGGATCAACCGGAACCCTCGTCGTCGTAACCGACGGAGTGCTTCCATCCATCCAGTATAGGGCCCAGTGTATCAATTTGCTCCCCACCATTCCGGTGTGGGGGTTGCAATACTGCAGAGACGACTCTATACACTTCCGTTAACATATACGCACATAAGGAGACGCTGAACTGACAGAATCGTTAACAGGTCGGGAAAAATGCTCGGCAACATTTCGACCGTCTTTACGTTCTGAGCCCAAATCCCGTCGAGGTCGACTTTGCCTCTCGTCATCTCGGTGTCGATAAAATAAGTACTGGTTGAGCACTGGGGGTTGATCTAGTCGACTTACCAGCTCCCACCAAATTGCTAGCCTTGTGGCAAAGTTTGAGATTATTATTATTATTATTATTATTATTATTATTATTATTATTATTATTATTTCTTTACTGCCCACAAGGGGCTACACACAGAGGGGACAAACAAGGACAGACAAACGGATTAAGTCGGTTACATCGACCCCAGCATAACTGGTACTTAATTTATCGACCCCGAAAGGATGAAAGGCAAAGTCGACCTCGGCGGAATTTGAACTCAGAACGTAGCAGCAGTCGAAATACTGCTAAGCATTTCGCCCGGCGTGCTAACGTTTCTGCCAAAATATTATTATTATCATCATCATCATCATCATCATCATCATCATTATTATTATTATTATTATTATTATTATTATTATTATTATTATTATTATTATTTTCATTATGGAATCTGGGAAGGTGACGAGCTGGCTAAATCGTTAGCACGCCGGACGAAGTGCTGAGCAGCATTTTGTTCGTCTTTACGTCCTCTCGATGTCGATAAAATAAGTACCAGTTACATCGACTTGCGCTCCCTCTTCTAAAATTTCTGGCCTTGTGCCTAAATTTGAAAACAATCTATACACTCATATGTGTGTGCGGACGACGAAATGAATAGAGAAGGAATACACCTGAGTAATTTCCCTTTGTCGTCTTCAGCTTCACAGGAAAACGTGTAGAACGTTCACGATCTGCACTGGTTACGGTAGTGAACTGAAATGCAGGGCTAGGCGACGGAAAGGCGATAGGGGGCAGTGGTGAGGACAGAGTTATGATTACAGCAAGCTGTTGCTGATGTATTTCCTTATTGTTTGGGATGGACGTCACATACATTCAGTCGAACGACACAATAAGTGATCAGACAGGTATTAATTAAGTGGGTAATACAGACAGATTATAGAGGAAGTATCTTTGCGCAATTTAGCGGGAGGAATGCTATGA
>NC_043008.1:351800-369300 GCF_006345805.1 Octopus sinensis | reverse complement strand
TCGAGTAGAGTTAAAACAACAATAAGGAAATACGTTTCAATAGCTTGCTGCTACATGACTGAGGAAATCTTGTGGGAATTTCTGATGTAAATGTCTTCAAACCTCTGGGGATCTTCTTAGCATTAATTTGTGTATATTTCCATCAAAGTGTCTCCAGTGACTGAGAAAAACATAAGTGATGTTATATATTACTCTGTGTGTGTGTGTGTGTGTATGAGCGAGAGAGTAACTGCGTATAACTCATTTTTATATCATCCAAGTTGTAAGTATATGGTGTCGCTTACGCTGCTTAGATCTCCCAAACGGTTTGCCATTTAAGAACCAACTAGGCTTAACCTCGGTGATTGAAGCAGAAAACGAATCTTTTAATATGTTATGGTAGGGCTTTGAAAGAAAGAATCCCAAAAGTTCTATAGCGTGTTTGCGTTTTAAATTCACCTTACATATACGTGTGCACGTGTGTGTGAGGGGATGAAAACACAAAATAGAACATGGAAGCGATTACTGGAAAAGGGCAAAGGACAAATAAACATAGAAATATTTTCATCAACCATGGAGACCGAACCCAGCATAGTTTCGGAGTATTTAAATTCTAAAGTATGTACGTATATATATATATATATATATATATATATATATATATATATATATATATATATATATATATATATATACCTATGTATGTATGTGTGTGTGTGTGTGTGTGTGATGGAGAGCGTACCTAATTGTTCAGCTGACTAATGGTGTTCACCAAGGGGCACTTACTATCACCTACACTATCATGGGAACAACAATATCAACAGCATCAACAACAACAACAAATTCCTTGGTTAGTGAAAAAAAAAAGATTAGCATTTGATGAAGATCGAACGCAAATATCGCCTGTTGAAGTCCTTGAAACGTCGTCAGACGAAGCGATGTTAGACATCTGAAGTTAATAATATCATACATAGAATAGGACTTTCTATGATTCTCACGACAACTTTTGCCTATCATTTCCATCATTATA
Source organism: Octopus sinensis (assembly GCF_006345805.1). Lineage (NCBI taxonomy): Eukaryota > Metazoa > Mollusca > Cephalopoda > Octopoda > Octopodidae > Octopus > Octopus sinensis. The sequence goes on along the minus strand of NC_043008.1, from coordinate 368,291 downwards.
AAAGAAAACTCTTATAATAACATTGTTATAATGAAGAAAATATTTTGTGTATAGAATCTCTAAACACTCAGTTCAATTATCTTATCCCTCTGGTGGTTATAAATGTAGTTTCTAACCGATAGAGCCATAGAAAAGTCGCGACGTCGACGATCCAATAAAACTAAATTGTACACACAGTCAAGCAGACGATCACTCACTCTCTCACATAAACACACTGATGTCACTCACGTTTTTCTGAAATTCACTGGAGATAATTCGATGGAATCTACACAAATTAATGCTGAGAATATCCCTGAAGGTTTGAGAAAATTCGTATTAGAAAATTCCCACAGGATTTCCTTACAGTCATGCGCCAAGCTACTTTTAGTTGAAGGACATTTCATTAAATATTGCTTTTCCTGAAACAAACCGTTAGATTGGAACTCTTCAGTTTTAGAGATATAATCATAATTTCTCTTCAATGCCTCACTAACCACCGCCGGATTTATCCTCGCTTTACTGAACTGATACATATTTACACATTTCGTCTTCTATTTATTCATTTAATTATTTATTTCTATTCTAGTCTTGATAGACATCGAGTCGTCTTCATTTTCTTTTCACAGTTTTTATTTATAACATTATTTTACATCACCACTTCCGGGCTCCGTAAGTGTGCATGCGTGTGTACATACGCCTCTCTCTTTCTATCACTCTTTCTCGTGCTTTCTTTATCTCTCCCTTCTCTTTCTTTATCTATCTACCTGTTTGTCTGTCTGTCTGTCTGTCTATCTATCTATCTATCTATCTATCTATCTATCTATCTATCTATCTATCTATCTATCTATCTATCTATCTCCTTTTTCTATAATATATATATGGGTGTCTGTGGAGAATGTTTGTGTGTGTGTGTGTGTGTGTGTGTCTGTAGAGTGTGTGTGAATGTGGTATATGTGTATGTGTGTGTCAATGTCTCTCTCTTCCTATAATACATGGGGTTTATGTGTCTTTCTGTATGTTTGTATCTAAATATAATTATATGTACGTATGCATACATATAATGTTATGTAATGGCAGGACTTTAAAATAAAGAATCCGAAAAGTTCTTCTATAGCATGTATCGTGTTTGCGTTTTAAATTCACCTCACATATACGTGTGCGCGTGTATGTGAGGGAATGAAAACACGAAATAAAACATGAAAGCGATTATTGGAAAAGGGCAAGGGACAAATAAACATAGAAATCTTCTCATCAGCCATGGAGACCAAACTCAGCATAGTTTCGGAATTACCATGAAAAATTTTAATGAAACATTTAACAGTTGATAACTACTTGTTACGCACACGGTTGCTCTCCGGTCACTTCGACACCTGACGCGTTGCACACCGTGGCACCTGTTCAGACAACGTCGACTTGATGGAGAGAGTGAGCGAATGTGCGGCACGAGCGTTTGATCACTATAAATAAATCATTTGTGAAGGTCCTTTCGAGAAAAAGCTGAACGTTCATGTGTCGTCTTCGATGGGAGGGTCCACCATGTATTCATACATATACGACGGCATTCTACGCAGTTTGTGTTTACTAAATTCACTCACAAGGCTTTGGTCGGCCTGGAATCATAGTAGAAACAATTGCTCAAATTGCTGGGAAGCGGGTCTGAATCGGAAACCATAGGGTTGCAAAGCAGGTCTCTTGACCACACAACCATGTCTATATTTTTCTGTTATGTTTCATGCTATTTATCTTTATGGTGGTCCCGGGGGGAAGGCAGTATTCATGACCCGTTGCAGAGGCCTCTCAGATTAGTGGGAGGGAAAGAGAATGGATAAAAGTATCCTTAGACCGGAGACTTGCCCTGTATGCTTGTAATAACACGAACTCAGCTAAAGGCACCTGAAGGGCGAAGTGGTAATACTAAACCGGGCGATGTACTACGGCAACCATTGAAGGAGGCTATTGTAGGATTTTACCTGAGAGCGAAGACAGCCGGAATAAATACCACAATGGATCTTCCAGTTTGATGTTTACACGATTCTGTCAATCTTTGCTCAATTTTGGTATTTTTTGTCGTCCAGGGAAGAATAAAAGGCAACGCTGCCATCGGCGAAATTTGAACTTTGAACGCAACGAGTAGAAACAAACACTGCGCGGCATTCTATTTCGACGCTTATAATGATTCTGCCAGTTTGCCGCTCTTTTGATAGGCTTGTGCAACTGTCTCTAGAGTTTGTGTAACGTATATATTTCTTTGTCAGCAAAAATATAAACTTGAAATTGCATTGCAAACTGGATGTGGCTTACTTAAGAAGTAGAGATTTGACAGATCTCAGCTTTTATAATTTTAATCACGAATAGAAAATATTTTTCAAACTTTTATTCGAAGTGCTGGTGGTGGTGGTGGTGGTGGTGGTGATAGATAGAAAGAGAGAAAGAAAGAAAGCTACGTAAATATTATAGCTTGATGCAAAATTACAAACAACTAAAAGAAAAAACAAAATTAATATAAATATTGAAATGAAAACATACAAAAAAAGTAAATATGGTTTCAAAAATTTCCCAGATTTACAGTTAGAATGACAACTCTGAAGTTGACAACAAATCAGAAATAAACACTCGAATGACAGGTAAAAAAACAAACAAACAAAGCAAATAAAACTGCGACGACATATTTGAAATAAAACTATTTGGTGAGGTTCTGAGTAAAAACCCAGGAGTAGGAGGTAGAACTTCTTTTAGATTCGAACTAAAACCCAAGAGTAGGAGGTAGAACTTCTTTTAGATTCGAACTAAAACCCAGGAGTAGGAGGTAGAACTTCTTTTAGATTCGAACTAAAACCCAGGAGTAGGAGGTAGAACTTCTTTTAGATTCGAACTAAAACCAAGAGTAGGAGGTAGAACTTCTTTTAGATTCGAACTAAAACCCAGAGAGTAGGAGGTAGAACTTCTTTTAGATTCGAACTAAAACCCAGGAGTAGGAGGTAGAACTTCTTTTAGATTCGAACTAAAACCCAAGAGTAGGAGGTAGAACTTCTTTAGATTCGAACTAAAACCCAGGAGTAGGAGGTAGAACTTCTTTTAGATTCGAACTAAAACCAGGAGTAGGAGGTAGAACTTCTTTTAGATTCGAACTAAAACCCAGGAGTAGGAGGTAGAACTTCTTTTAGATTCGAACTAAAACCCAGTGAGTAAGAGAGTGGAGTAGGAGTAGAACTTCTTTTAGATTCGAACTAAAACCCAGGAGTAGGAGGTAGAACTTCTTTTAGATTCGAACTAAAACCCAGGAGTAGGAGGTAGAACTCTTTTAGATTCGAACTAAAACCCAGGAGTAGGAGGTAGAACTTCTTTTAGATTCGAACTAAAACCCAGGAGTAGGAGGTAGAACTTCTTTTAGATTCGAACTAAAACCCAGGAGTAGGAGGTAGAACTTCTTTTAGATTCGAACTAAAACCCAAGAGTAGGAGGTAGAACTTCTTTTAGATTCGAACTAAAACCCAGGAGTAGGAGGTAGAACTTCTTTTAGATTCGAACTAAAACCCAGGAGTAGGAGGTAGAACTTCTTTTAGATTCGAACTAAAACCCAGGAGTAGGAGGTAGAACTTCTTTTAGATTCGAACTAAAACCAGGAGTAGGAGGTAGAACTTCTTTTAGATTCGAACTAAAACCCAGGAGTAGGAGGTAGAACTTCTTTTAGATTCGAACTAAAACCCAAGAGTAGGAGGTAGAACTTCTTTTAGATTCGAACTAAAACCCAGGAGTAGGAGGTAGAACTTCTTTTAGATTCGAACTAAAACCCAGATAGGAGGTAGGTAGAACTTCTTTTAGATTCGAACTAAAACCCAGGAGTAGGAGGTAGAACTTCTTTTAGATTCGAACTAAAACCCAGGAGTAGGAGGTAGAACTTCTTTTAGATTCGAACTAAAACCCAGGAGTAGGAGGTAGAACTTCTTTTAGATTCGAACTAAAACCCAGGAGTAGGAGGTAGAACTTCTTTTAGATTCGAACTAAAACCCAAGAGTAGGAGGTAGAACTTCTTTTAGATTCGAACTAAAACCCAGGAGTAGGAGGTAGAACTTCTTTTAGATTCGAACTAAAACCCAGGAGTAGGAGGTAGAACTTCTTTTAGATTCGAACTAAAACCCAGGAGTAGAGGTAGAACTTCTTTTAGATTCGAACTAAAACCCAGGAGTAGGAGGTAGAACTTCTTTTAGATTCGAACTAAAACCCAGGAGTAGGAGGTAGAACTTCTTTTAGATTCGAACTAAAACCCAAGAGTAGGAGGTAGAACTTCTTTTAGATTCGAACTAAAACCCAGAGTAGGAGGTAGAACTTCTTTTAGATTCGAACTAAAACCCAGGAGTAGGAGGAGGTAGAACTTCTTTTAGATTCGAACTAAAACCCAGGAGTAGGAGGTAGAACTTCTTTTAGATTCGAACTAAAACCCAGGAGTAGGAGGTAGAACTTCTTTTAGATTCGAACTAAAACCCAAGAGTAGGAGGTAGAACTTCTTTTAGATTCGAACTAAAACCCGGAGTAGGAGGTAGAACTTCTTTTAGATTCGAACTAACCCAGGAGTAGGAGGTGGTAGAACTTCTTTTAGATTCGAACTAAAACCCAGGAGTAGGAGGTAGAACTTCTTTAGATTCGAACTAAAACCCAGGAGTAGGAGGAGGTAGAACTTCTTTTAGATTCGAACTAAAACCAGGAGTAGGAGGTAGAACTTCTTTTAGATTCGAACTAAAACCCAGGAGTAGGAGGTAGAACTTCTTTTAGATTCGAACTAAAACCCAAGAGTAGGAGGTAGAACTTCTTTTAGATTCGAACTAAAACCCAGGAGTAGGAGGTAGAACTTCTTTTAGATTCGAACTAAAACCCAAGAGTAGGAGGTAGAACTTCTTTTAGATTCGAACTAAAACCCAAGAGTAGGAGGTAGAACTTCTTTTAGATTCGAACTAAAACCCAGGAGTAGGAGGTAGAACTTCTTTTAGATTCGAACTAAAACAAGGAGTAGGAGAGGTAGAACTTCTTTTAGATTCGAACTAAAACCCAGGAGTAGGAGGTAGAACTTCTTTTAGATTCGAACTAAAACCCAGGAGTAGGAGGTAGAACTTCTTTTAGATTCGAACTAAAACCCAGGAGTAGGAGGTAGGGGTAGAACTTCTTTTAGATTCGAACTAAAACCCAAGGAGTAGGAGGTAGAACTTCTTTTAGATTCGAACTAAAACCCAGGAGTAGGAGGTAGAACTTCTTTTAGATTCGAACTAAAACCAGGAGTAGGAGGTAGAACTTCTTTTAGATTCGAACTAAAACCCAGGAGTAGGAGGTAGAACTTCTTTTAGATTCGAACTAAAACCAGAGAGTAGGAGGTAGAACTTCTTTTAGATTCGAACTAAAACCCAGGAGTAGGAGGTAGAACTTCTTTTAGATTCGAACTAAAACCAGGAGGTAGGAGTAGGAGGTAGAACTTCTTTTAGATTCGAACTAAAACCCAAGAGGAGGTAGGTAGAACTTCTTTTAGATTCGAACTAAAACCCAAGAGTAGAGAGTAGGAGTAAACTTCTTTTAGATTCGAACTAAAACCCAGGAGTAGGAGGTAGAACTTCTTTTAGATTCGAACTAAAACCCAGGAGTAGGAGGTAGAACTTCTTTTAGATTCGAACTAAAACCCAGGAGTAGGAGGGGAGGTAGAACTTCTTTAGATTCGAACTAAAACCCAGGAGTAGGAGGTAGAACTTCTTTTAGATTCGAACTAAAACCCAAGAGTAGGAGGTAGAACTTCTTTTAGATTCGAACTAAAACCCAAGAGTAGGAGGTAGAACTTCTTTTAGATTCGAACTAAAACCCAAGAGTAGGAGGTAGAACTTCTTTTAGATTCGAACTAAAACCCAAGAGTAGGAGGTAGAACTTCTTTTAGATTCGAACTAAAACCCAGGAGTAGGAGGTAGAACTTCTTTTAGATTCGAACTAAAACCCAGGAGTAGGAGGTAGAACTTCTTTTAGATTCGAACTAAACAGCTGAAGGATTTACATTCTGCACGCGCTTCGAAATTGTTATAAGTTGTTTGCAATTTTGTGGTTGTCCTTTCGGGGTATTTTTTAATTTTTTTATCGGGGGTTTTCAAGGTTTCTTTATCTTAGGATCTCACGAAATCGAAATCCAGTTTGGTTGTAGGTTACATTTAATGTCTTATATATATGGCTTAGTGGTTAGGGTTTTTGGCCCACGATCTTAGATTGATAATTCAATTACCGACGGTGTGCTGTGTCCTTGAGCAAGACACTTTATTTCCTGTTGCTCCAGTGCACTCAGCAGGCAAAAATGAGTAGTACTTGTATTTCAAAGGGCCAGCCTTGTCAGATTGTTTCATGCTGAACCTCGCTGAGAATTACGTTAAGGGTACGCATGTCTGTGGAGTGCTCAGCCACTTGCACGTTCATTTTATTTTTTAAGTCTGCTACTCATCCGAAGAAATTTAGTCACTAATATTTATAAATGTGTATCCTCCTTATATTCAGACGAGGCTACGTCAATTAGCTCTCCTTGTTATTATAATGAAGTTCTTTGTATTAACAATTTTACAGATAGACTAGGAAACAATCTGCTCTCACGTCTTAGAAGTGCAAATTAAAAAGAAGACCAAGCAACATTCTATGATATAATGCACCCTTTAGTTTAAATTTACGCTCACATATTACCAGAGACTTCTTGAATTAAATATTTTTTCATTTCCCCATACATCATATACACCATAATATTATAACAGAAATTTGATTAAAGTAGACTTGTAAAATGCTTGCAAGCTCTATTTAATTTTGGCATTCCAGAAACTTCTCAAACTCTAACCTCTTCAACTTATAACTGTATTATTCCAAATATTTACAGTCATAGCAGCAATTGTTTTACGAAAATTCTAATATAATAGTCTTGTCCCAAACACTGCCACCGTGGCGTTTGGAAACTACTCGAAAGTGTTCCAAGGTGGGGAAAACCCCACAAAGAAATGTGGGTGCAGACTTAGCTGTGTGGCTAAAAAGCTAGCTACCCAATCACGTGGTTTTGGGTTCACTCCTTTTGCGCTGCGCCGGTCCGACTAATGGCTTGTGAGCGAATTTGGTAGATGGAGACCAATTTATTGCCCATGAATTTTAACAAAATCTTATATGGCCCATCTAAGGGTCAAATGGACAATGGCTGAGAATCACTGGTGGAGGAGAGAAGTTGTGAAAAGAAAACACCAGATCGAGTAATGCTGTATGTGGACAGTTATAGCACCGACCACTCGACTATAATCGTAGAGAGAAGATTTAAAAACGATAAAAGCTAGATAATGGTTAGAAAATTTGCCACAAGGGCAGTGATTTTGGGGAGGGGATGTGTCGATTAGATTGAAACCAGTATTCAACTGCTACTTAATTTATCGACCCCGAAAGGGATGAAAAGCAAAGTCAACATCGACGGAATTTGAACTCAGAACGTAGCCGCAGACGAAACACCTGTTTCTTTACTACCAGAGTAAACACAGAGGGGACAAACAAGGACAGACAAACGGATTAAGTCTTATATCGACCCCAGTGCGTAACTGGTACTTATTTACTCGACCCCGAAAGGATGAAAGGCAAAGTCCACCTCGGCGGAATTTGAACTCAAAACGAAGCTGCAGACGAAATACTGCTAAGCATTTCGCCCGGCGTGCTAACGTTTCTGCAAACTCACCGCCTTGATAAAGGATAGATAATACTGTAGCAGATGTGGTCATTTTTGCTATGGTGGCTGTTAAAGAGAAGTTTGAGAAACTGCAGAACTGCGATGTAATATTAGAGACCAAAGTTTTAGGATGCAGGTAAACTTGTATTTTACTAACCTAGTGAAAATAATAACTCAGTAAAGTTATTAGTATGGGAATGTAGGTAACAACAGCTGTCATGTGTAATGTTTTGTTGCTGTGAAAATGCTTATAAGTTCGCAGCTGATGAATGAGCTAGACCGGATCAATCAACTAATCAATATATCTACTTGCTGAATCTACTACAAGAATACACGCTTTATGCGGGGGTGTTAGGTTGCCATCGTGTTTGATACCCACTCTTTCTCTCTCTCTCTTCTCTGGTTTCCATGTGATCTTCGCTTGCGCATGTATATACATGTGACTGGCTTAAGTAGCGAAACCGAACTCGTGATGCGCTTCAGAATATATATTATGCAGAGACAAAATATTATATATTTCTTTGAAGTTATTTTCTTTTATCAAATATCTTTTATCAAATAACTTTTATCAAATAGCTTTTATCAAATAATAAATTACTTTGAAGTTTTCTTTTTATCGGAAAAAAAAATCTTTTATTAAAAAAAACATACATAAACACGCGAAAAAATTATTACTGAAGACGGTCGAAAAATTAAAGCATGGGGTTAAATGCTTTTATTTTTCGCTATTTAATTTCGGTGCCCCACGGCGTTAATTTGTCTTTCATCTCCTTCAGAGCAATAAAATTATACACTATGAAAGAACGAGAGTCATTTCAATCGAACACACTCCTTCCCTCGAATAAATTCTCGTATCCTTTGTCGAAAGAAATCATCACCATCATCATATTTTTTTCATTCAGTTGTAATGATCTTTTTTTTTATATATAATATTTGTCGATTTAAGCAATTAACACCTCTCACTCTTCCGAAATTTATCGATTTCTTACGTTGGCACACTTACAGAGAAAATTGAGATCACATGCAGTTTATCATTGGCACTTATTTTATTGAACCCTGAGGGATGAAAGTCATAAAGAAAGGACTGTTCTTGGTGGATTTGAGCTCAGAATGTCACTAATTAATTCGTATTACTTAATCTAATGTGTCTGTTCAATCGGAATTAATAGATCATTAACAAAACTAAGTTGATTTTCAATCTCATCTAGAGTAAAGAGTGAAGTGATATTTAGTTTCAATGTGGCTGGAGCGGAGCTGTTGAGCATGTTAATTGACACCGTGCCAAACGAACTACCCCCAAATAGCACGTGTAAACTGAGCAATACAGGCAAACTACCCCACCCGCCGTTGTGGCATTGGCATCACTACACCAAAAAGGGTGTGAAAGCGGGTCGAGTGGTCGGTTTTATAACCCACTAAGTTTCTCATTTAAAATCCAGTGTGCATTTAAACCGGAATCCCACAAACAAATGGTCACCTTATCTTCTGTATGTAGGTGATTTCTTTTTCTGTAAGCTGGAGTAAAGCCAAAAGTCGTATAACCTCCTATCTATCTATCTATCTATCTATCTATCTATCTATCTATCTATCTATCTATCTATCTATCTATCTATCTATCTATTTGTTTGTTTGTCTGTCTGTCCGTCCGTCCATCCATCCATTCATACACACCCCCACCCACCCACCCACCTATCTCTCTCTCTCTCTCTCTCTCTCTCTGTCTATCTGTCGGTCTGTCTGTCTACTGCAGTTAAATAGACTCATGATATTATTGAGAGAGAAGACAGCCTTTACGAGGTTGAACGACCTGCTAGTAATAGCAACCGAAGTCCCTCAGATAACAAGCTACCGTATCAACCCTTAAATAGGATAAATGTGTCTGCCAAAAAGGCCAAAAAATTTTTAAATCTGTTTTTCTTAAGGATAATCTTTTTACATTATTTTCCCTTTTAATAAATACAAAAACTATGAACATAATTCAACTCTCGTCGATTATAAAAATAAAGGCACACACAAAGAAAAATCATCTGAGCATAATTCATTTGAAATTTCCGCGTTGTTCTCAAACAAATAAAGAAAAATTGGCGAACTTTCTCCATCCAGAATTAGTTGAAGCACCATTTTCTTCTGTGCTGTCTGGAGCATCATCGTCATCATCGTCATCATTATCACCACCACGACCACAACCACTATCACCATAATCCTCCTCCTCCTCATCATCATCATCGTCACCATCATCGTCACCATCATCGTCATCATCATCATCATCATCATCATCATCATCATCATCATCATCATCATCATCATCGTCATCATCATCATCATCATCGTCATCATCATCGTCATCATCATCATCATCATCATCATCATCATCATTATCATCGACATCATCATCATCATCGTCATCATCATCGTCATCATCACATCATCATCATCAGTAGCCCACTCCATTTATATTGTCGTCGTCGTCATCGTCATCATTATCACCACCACTACCACCATAATAATAATAGTAATAATAATAATAATGATAATAATAATAATAATCGTCATCATCATCGTCACCACCATCACCACCATCACCACCACCATTATCACCATCATTATCGTCCTCTCCATCATCTACCTCACCTGATAATAAAGGAAAGTCAGAAAAACATTTTCATCGCCGTAGCGGCTGATCCAGCACATCTCCATCGCCATCATCCGGAGCAACACCTTTTTCTATTCCGTCTCCTGGGACCACGAGGCGCCCTGAATTACATGAGATTGTATGTTCCACTCCTTAATGTAAAGTAACTCCTTAATGCAACATTATCTTAGAATATTCCATTTGCATCCTGATTTCTCCCATCGATAAGAGCAGCTTACGCTTCGGCGCATTTTACGAAGTAGACGCTCAGGCGTCAATTGATGATGGCCGATGGCCATATTCATGTAAAATTTTTGAAATATCAATTCATGTCTGCCGTTTAAGGGTTAACAAAAAGGTTATCTTAGATAATGTAATCTTTTCACATACTTCTAAAACGACTGGATGGTCGTAGCTGGAATGCCTTTGAGTACAGGTCTTAATCAGTTCCGATCTCGAGCCAAACAAGAACGACGGCGACAACGAATATTATTGCTAATAAATGTGAGAAACAAACTCAAGACCCAGTTTTCAGTGTGGAGACATTCCTAATAATAATATTTTATATTGTTCGTGTTAATTTGCGCAATATTTCTCTATATTTTAGCGGAGTGAAATGGGATCTACAAGAAATCATATTTGTTTTAGGAGAGTATTGTAGTTCGCTTGAAGCATTGTGTATAGTTTGTAAAATATTACGTGTCTTGAGTGGCACTACAATGCAGAGTATTATAATTTAATTATTCATAGTCTGATATAATAATAATATTTCGGAATATAAAAATTCCTTCTTCAGATATTGCTAGGAATTGATCGAGCCACTGCTATAATCGGTTTTCCAACGGTTCCTAGCGATATCTGAAGAAGGAATTTTTATATTCCGAAATATTATATCCTATCAGACTATGGATAATCAAATTATAACAGTTATTATAATCTACTCTGCATTGTTGTGCTATTCAAGACACGTTATATTTTATATATTTGTTTTATTTTGTTTACCAAGTAACAAGGACGTAAAGAAACCAAGACCATATATGTACCACGGCTTCTTTCAGTTTCCGTCAACCAAATCTACTCACAAATCCGTTTTCCATATAAATCTTACATATTTTTTTTATGACGGACATTTGAAAAGCAAGTTCGTACATGCAGTTGCTTCTTCAATTATATAGTTTGGATTTTAACATCACATTTAATGGCTTAAGTATCAACAGTTTCCCCTTTGTAAAAACAAGCTACCTTTTTTTGGCAACGTATTATTTTGCTGCTTCAATGGTAATAAATACATTGATTTCTGTGCGGATCCAGTGGAAAGATTGCTGCAAATGGAGTCAGCAATACAATTAGATAAACTGTTAATTTGATTGAGTGTTCTAATGAAATATAAAATGTCTGACTTTCATATTAAGTCGACCACTTTGAAGAGAAAGAAGAGTCGATAAAATCGATCCCCAAATTAGGCGCAGTCATGGCTGCCTGATGAAGAATCTCACTTTACAAACAGGAGGTTTCGGATTCAAGTCCAACCTGCCACCATTTCTGCAATATCCTTAATTTAATTCCTTTACTTGTTTTAGTCATTTTTAAATGCGGCCATACTGGAGCACCGCCTTTAGTCGAACAAATCGACCCCAGGACTTATTCTTTGTAAACCTAGTACTTATTCAATCGGTCTCTTTTACCGAATCGCTAAGGTACGGGGGCACACCACCATCTGTCGTATATATATATATATATATATGTGTGTGTGTGTGTGTGTGTGTGTGTGTGTGTGCATGTTTGTCCCCCAACCATTGCTTGACAACCTGTGCTGGGGTGTTTACGTCCCCATAACTTAGCGGTTCGGCAAAAAAGATCAATAGAATGAGTACTAGGCTTACAAAAGAATAAGTCATGGGATCGAGTTGTTCGACTAAAGGCGGTGTTCCAGCATGGCCGCAGTCAAATGACTGAAACAAGTAAAAGAATACATATATACAACGGTCTTCTTTCAATTTCTGTCAACCAAATCCACTCACCAGGCTTTGATAGACCCGAGGTTACAGTAGAAGACATTTGCTCAAGGTGCCAAGCAGTGAGACTGAACCCGGAACCATGTGGTTGGGAAGCAAGCTTCTTACCACACAGCTACTTCTGTGCCTCCTAATAATAATATTCTCTAATTTAATAATAATAATAATAATAATAATAATAATAATAATAATAATAATAATAATAATAATAATAATAATAATAATAATGATAATAATAATAATAGTATACGCTGCAAATGACAAACAACTGGAAACACTATTAAAGACAGTTCATGGATTTACCAAAGAAATAGATGTGAAATTTGGATTAGAAAAATGCGCCAAAGTAACCATGAAAAGAGGAAAACTAGTTAAGAGTAACAACATCACACTAGATAAAACCAATGAAATAAAAGAATTAGACCAAAGCCAAACTTACAAATACTTAGGAATCCATGAACTAGATAAGACACAACACACACAAATGAAAGAGAAAATAATAAAAAGAATATTATAGACGAGTTAGATCAATACTAAAAACAGAGCTCAATGCTAAAAACAAGATAATAGGTATCAACACTTTAGCTGTCCCAGTTATAAGTTACAGCTACAATATCCTTAACTGGACACGAAATGAACTGACCAAAATAGATAGGAAAACAAGAAAAATAATGACAGGATCTAGGATGCATCACCCAAAATCTGACATAGAAAGACTATATATACAACGTATAGAAGGTGGTAGAGGCCTTATACAGCTGGAAAACTACTATGAAATAACCACCATAGGACTGCAAAAATATCTACTTCAGAAGGAAGGAAAACTGATCCAGATAGCGGCAAAACACGAGCAAAACAAAAAACTGTTCTCAGTATTTAAGGAAGCTGACAAATACAAACAAGAAATCATACCGCCTAATAAACATGAAGAAGAAGAAGAAGATGAAGAAACAACAAAAGCTATAAAACAAATGAAATCCAAACTAAAAATAGAACAGCAACGAACCATGATAAAGCGATGGCAAGAAAAGCCCCTTCATGGTAAATACTGGACTAAACTAAACGCAAAAGAAATAGACAAAGAAAAATCCCAGCAATGGTTGAGAAGCTCAGGACTCAAAGCAGAAACAGAGGGATTTTTAATTGCAGCACAAGACCAAAGCCTCCCCACCAGAAAATACCAAAACATGTAATGAAAAGAAATATTACAAGTAACTGCAGAATATGTGGAGATGGACAAGAAACAATAAATCATATTATCTCTAGCTGCCCAGTCCTGACTAAGAAGGAATATATTCACAGACATGACAGAGTTGGACCTACATACATTGGAAGCTATGCCAACATTATGGAATAACAACAGAAAAAAGATGGTATAGGCACACACCAGAAAAGGTCACAGAAACGAGAAAGCAACCATACTCTGGGATATGCCGATACACACAGATAGAGAAATTAAGGTCAACAGACCAGATATAGTTGTCAGAGATCATGAAGAAAAAAATGCTTTCTAATTGATGTATCAATACCGGCAGATGACAACGTGTCTCTAAAAGAAATGGAGAAACTCTCAAAATACAATGACCTGGAAATAGAGGTAACTAGAATGTGGAATCTGAAAACAGAAACAATCCCTATCATAGTAGGTGCATTAGGCATGATAAAAAAATATTCAGACAAATACATAACAAAAACACCAGGACTTACAAACACATATAACATACAGAAAATTGCACTACTAGGCACTGCACACATCCTACGCAGAACACTTTCCATACAATAACCATCAGAGCATCACAACAAATCACAGCACATACCTAAGGCACACAGAGCTGCGCTCGGTAGTGAAGTGAAAGCGCGCTATAAAAATAAAACTACTGAATAATAATAATAATAATAATAATAATAATAATAATAATAATAATAATATAATAATAATAATAATAACAACATTCTCTGATTTAAACACAGAAAGACATTTGATAGGGAGAGTAGAGTCGAGTATCTTGATTTACGTTCCAAGACTTAACTGGTTTTTACCTTTTTGACAACCGAAAATGGAAGACAAAGTTGAAGTGATTGTGATTTGAGATAAGAACGAAAAACGACGTAAGTAAATATTATCTGTTTCTTTTATCTTTTATTTGTTTCACTTAATTGACTGCGGCCATTCTGGCTTGAAGAATTTTAATCGAGCCAACTTTTCTCTTTTTCTTTTTTTTTTTTGAAACTTGGTATTTAGTCTATCAGTCTTTATTGCCGAAGCACTAGCTTACTGGGGACGTAAACACACCGACACCCGTTGTCAAGTACTGGTAGGGGATAAACAGAGACCCAAAGACACACACGCACTCTCTCACACACACACTTGTATCATGTTAAACCACTGATCTCAACACGTGTTTTTTTATTCTCTATTTATTTCATCGTGTTCCTCTTTGTCGAAGGGCCTCGGCTCGAAACGTAAAAGACTTTTCTATTTTTCCCGAGCGTCAAACTAATACACATCCTCGTTGTTTCCACACCTATCTTCATCTTTGTTTTTCTTTAATTTTGAACTATATATAAATATATATATATATATATACGCACACACACAACAGTCTTCTTTCAGTTTCCGTCTACTAAATCCACTCAAAAAGCTGTAGTCGGCCCGTGGTTATAGCACAAGACACCTTGCCCAAAGCCCCACGGGACTGAACCCGGTACCATGAACTTGGGAGGTAAACATCTTACGACA
Organism: Octopus sinensis; assembly: GCF_006345805.1. Lineage (NCBI taxonomy): Eukaryota > Metazoa > Mollusca > Cephalopoda > Octopoda > Octopodidae > Octopus > Octopus sinensis. The sequence goes on along the minus strand of NC_043008.1, from coordinate 353,223 downwards.
TTGCCGCGCCCGCACCTTTGACAACCGAAGTTAAAAATACAAAGCGGAAGTCATTGCGATTTGCAATCAGAACGAAAAACGATATAAATACTGCAGGATCTGCGTTTCATATTCTAATAATTGCTCTTAATTAATTGGGCAGGAGGTCAAAAATTTGAGACAATGGAGGAGCAGCCGATCATATTACCCATATTATAGTATTGTTTAATTTCCAATATGTCTGACGTCATTAATTATACAAACTGTGACGTAACTCTGAAGTTCCAGAAATACATTCTTCCGCAGCCGATTTTCAAACATAATCGGAATCGCATGATTTACGCTTGCCTGCATGTCATCTTCACGAGGAAGTTTAGTCGATGACCGTTGTGGTATTTTTAACTCAGAATATAAGTAGCCGGAATTCAGACCATATGACAGTTTCACGACGCTTTAACGATGCTGCCAATCCTCAGCGAATAATAATAATAATAATAATAATAATAATAATAATAATAATAATAATAATTATAAAAATAATAATATAATAATAATAATAATAATAATAATAAATAATAATAATAATAATAATAATAATAATAATAATAATATAATAATAATAATAATAATAATAATAATAATTATAAAAATAATAATAATAATAGTAGGCATAGTAGTAGTAGTAGTAGTAGTAGTAGTAGTAGTAGTAGTAGTAGTAATAATAATAATATAATAATAATAATAATAATAATAATAATAATAATAATAATAATAATAATAATAATAATAATAATAATAATAATAATAATAATTATAAATTTGTCAATCTACTCCATTTTCGTCAATATAGAAAGGATTAAGGTAACTCCTCCTGAAGATATAGTGTCAAAATTAAAAGAAGAGTACCATTATTATTATTATCATTATAATTATTATCATTATTATTGTTATTATTATCATTATCATTATTATTGTTATCTTTATTATTATTATTTATTATTATTATTATTATTATTATTATTATTATTATTATTATTATCATTATTATTTTATTATTATTATTATTACTGTTGTTGTTGTTGTGTTGTTGTTGTTATTATTATTATTATATTATTATTATTATTATTATTATTATTATTATTATTATTATTATTATTATTATCATGTCAAAATCAAAAGAAGAGTGCCATTGTTATCTAGTGAACGCTATTTCGTGATCTTGTATATCTTCAACTGGTTACCTCAATCCTTTCTATATTAACCAAAATGGAGTAGATTGACAAATGTATTTTTTGTACCAGTTGAAGACACACAAGATGTCGAAATATCGTTCCCTAGATAACAACGGCACTCTTCTTTTAATTTTGACATAATAATGATGACGACAATGACGACGACGACGACGACGACGATGATGATGATGAAAAGTCGAGAGATATGACAG
>NC_043008.1:341800-344300 GCF_006345805.1 Octopus sinensis | reverse complement strand
GTTGTGTGCTGTCTGTCTCTTACGATTTAGATTCCTAACTACTCCCACATTTTGCGGTGCAGCTTAACCAAAAACCGGGTATCTTATAGTTGTGATTCATATCGAGCCCTTCTGGGTATTAGCGCGCGTCTACGATGAGTCTACGATTAAAAAAATTACCATCAATTTTTCCCATTTTTAATGCATTTTTGGCATTTATAAGGGAAGTAACTCTCTAAAAATTTATTCTTAAATCTCGATACGTAAAAAGTTACAGTAACACCCCCCCCCTTTGTGGTTAGCCATATTGAGATGGCTATTATACTTTACATCTCTAAAAATGCTTATATAGTTATTTCCCTTACAAACCCGAGCAACGCCGGGCGATACTGCTAGTTATGAATATAAAATTAATTATCAATTTCTTATATTGTTATGTAAAACTAAAGTACAATAGGCTTTTCTCGTCTCTTTGAATCATCTAAGCTTTTTATCGATAAAAATTGATTTTTAATCAATAAAATAGACACTGTTCAATATTTGTGAAACCATTCATTCGGACCCTAATTTATAAGGTAAATTATTAAGCTGTCTTTGTAAAATTATAATACCTGGTACCACTTAGTCACAGAGGCAACAGTACAATGGCAACTTTACCTGTCATATGACACTCCTTTACAGGATAAGTGTTACACATACGGAAGGTCGTACTTGTACGACAAGGTACGCAGTGTGGGCGGCTATTTGGCACTTTAACAATTGTTCTGTTATATATGTATATACAAAGATGTACTAAAAAAAATATCGGGACTAATAAAACTCAGCTGTAAACACATTTCACTGTTGCTTGATGAATCAGTGTTTTAATAGTCTTTGGTGGCTCCTGCGTATATTTACATATGCGTATATGCATACATACATACAATCATATACATGCTTACATACACGTACACACCCACACACAAATGTGCATACGGGCATTCATGTATATATATATAAACATACATATACATATATCACATAGACAGATATTATATTGGCACTTACCTTTCTATATATATTTCTATACATTATACGTATGTATATATAGACATGTATATTGAATATCGATATATATATACACGCATACATACACATATATATATATATTTATTTACATACATATGTATATACATATATATTTACATATATACATACATGTATATATACATATATACATACATATATATACATATATATTGACATATATATACATTAGCTTCCTGAAGATTTCTCTTGAATGAAACAGTTCTAGTCCTGTAGAAGCTCCTTCTATAATAAATTAATTTTACTCTGCTATGTATTGAGTACCTTATTTACTGTGGTAACCCCGAATCAACCCGGGACCTACATATATATATATATTATATATATATATATATATATATATATATATCATATTTATACATAATATACCATATACATACATATATGTATGTATATATATATATATATAGATATATATACATATATATAATATATATATATATATATATATATATATATATATATAATATATATATATATGACATATATATACATATATATACATACACATCCAAATATATATATATATACATACATATATACATCTTACACGAAACTGAGGATACATACAACAGACATATATGTTCCAAACCACCGCATATGTGTATTACAAAAACGACACCCACATTTACACACATACACGTTCACACACTCTCACGTGTACATGCAGGCAGATTGTGTATACAAATACGTAGTCACATGATACTCGACGCTCGACTAAACTCGCACCACAGAAATAAAAGGAACACAGCAAAACGTCTTCACCCTTAAAAGCACTAAAGCGCATATACAGACATCCACAAAAGCACATACGCATATACACATATACACACATCGAAACCCTGGAGACCAACCTTAAAACATACACAAACATTCTGACACGTTACATACTTTCACACCCACGTACAAAATGCCTGTGTATCTGTGATTTGATTGAGCCAGTTAATCCAAATTAGTAAGCAAAAAGTACTTTGGTTACATGTCAGAAGGTTCGGTGAGAAGCTAAGAAGCAACACAGTTTTCTATTTCTTTTAAGGTGTTCACAGGCGGAAGAGATCTGGAAATACTGTGTTAAGTCAACATTATGAAAATGTCTAAGAGTCCAAAAAAAAAAAAAACAATCATCCTAAATATTAGTCCAACTTCCTATTCACATACGGACACACAGACACACGGACAAAGACACACACACACACACACAGACACACACACACACAAACACACACACACACACAAACACACACACAGACAAGAATTTATGGCAATCAAAAATCAAAAGAGAACTCAATGCTTGTTTGCAGGCTACTAAGCCCAACGATGGCCTAGCTGCTGGTCAAGACTCAGAAGTCACTGTCAACAAAATATTTGTATAAGAATAAGAGTAAATTTGTACTCTACAAAATTATACAGAAACCTATTGGATTAACGTAAAATT
>NC_043008.1:301800-336800 GCF_006345805.1 Octopus sinensis | reverse complement strand
TTGTGTTAGTAATACCAGCGATTATAATTATTTTTATTTTATCGCAATTTGATTTGTTTATATATATATATATATATATATATATATATATATTAATATATATATATATATATATATATAAAGGGGTTTGTATGATTCTCTATAGAGGGATATAAATTATTCAAAGAAATTCAGCTGTTTTTTATGTTTTATTTATATTCTTTATAATATTAATGTAGAATATAGAATATATAGTACAAATAATATAATATATATATATATATATATAATATATATATATATATATATATATATATATATTATATATATATATATATTATATATATATATATATATTATATATATATATATAGTAAAATGAAATGAGTATTGATTTTCTTATTGAATAAATGAATTGTTGAATATAAAATATATATATGATAGACTCTGCCGTCGAAGACGACGAATAAGAGCTCAGACTTTGCCGAATGACCTGCACAAATGATTTTATAGTGATCAAATGTATGTGCTATACATTAGCTCACATTCTCCAACAGATTGATGTTGTTTGAACAGGTGTACAGTGTATTACGAGTCAAGTGTAGAAGTGAGCCTACAGTAACGTGAGTGGAAGTGTTTCGCCCAAGAACACAACACGCCACCCGGTCTAGGAATTGAAACCACGATCTAGCGATCGTAAATACAATACCCTAACCACTAGGCTATGCGTCTTACATATACAAAATCATTTACACTAACAAACTTCGCTAATACCCGATCATATATTAATGAATAATTTAAATTGCCAGAGCGTAGAAAAATGTTAACGCTCCAAAATACTATTTCCTTTTAAAAGAAAAGCGCGTCCAGTCAATAGCAATTATCTAGAAATAACAGTTATCTACAGAGCCACTGTCACATGTAACATTAATCCGAATGGAAGAGATTTCTGTGGAATGACAGCTAATCAATTTAAGATCAGATATAATCAGCAACATTTCGAAGGCCAGATAAATGATTAGATTAAAGCCTAGCGAAACATGTCTGGATTTTGAAAAACAATAATGTGGCATAGAGTATCAGTTGGCTTCTTTTAGAAAAACAAAAAAACAATATCCTATAACAGTAACCACTTACATTTTTATGGTATTCATCATTAAGAAAATCTTAATTTTAAAATACAATACTAATATTTTTTTTTTTGCCCTCATAAGCAGAAATACCCTTTTAGATAGAACAATGTTATCTATCGGAATGTATTTTAAATACCATAATGTAACTATCGAAATGTATTGAAAAGAATAGAGAAATCCTAAAATATCGATAAAGAACAACATTAATTTTTTTTAATGCCTTAGAGATTACAATAGCGATGGAATGGCTTCCCTTAAAAAACTCTTCTATCTTTTTCATATCAACTACACATATGGCGTACGTTTAACTTTTTGTATCAACTCGATTGCAAAAAATATCTTATTTAATCCACAAGTTAAGTATCATTAGAATAGTTAAACACAAACACACACACATACATGCACACATACACAAACAGACACGAACAAATACCGCACATCATTCTAGAACACGACGCCTACTGACATCTAGTGTTTGAAAATTCGAAACATAACTATTGAATTATAAGCGATTTTTTAAAATGATATATTATCTTGATATATGAGTGAGAATATCTAACACTCTTTACTTTATCTGAGGAGCCATTTAATTGGGGAACTTGAAGCTGTAATGTGAACAAGTAAAAGCAAGCTACGCGTACACTCACGCACATACGCGCGCCCACAAACACACACATAAATATATACACATGCATTGTTATGTAAATATATACATATATATATATAAACAGGAAATAGAGGCACAACAAGGTACCATTTGTTTCGCTTTGTTTCGCTGGAAAATAATATTGTATTGTATTAATATATATATATATATATATTATATATATATATTATATATATATATGTATATATATACATATATATATAGGGAGAATTCACAAAAAAAAAGACGAAGACAGGTGGTGTAGACAACAAACAAATGTATTAGTATAACGCTCGGGAAGTGAAAAAGTCTTTAACGTTTCGAGCCTACGCTCTTCACAGAAAGGAACACAGAATGAAACAAGGAGAGAAAATAAAGAATGTGTAGTGGCTACACACACATATCTATCTATCTATCTATTTATCTATCTATCTATCTATCTATCTATTATCTATCTATCTATCTATCTATCTATCTATCTATCTATCTATCTATCTATCTATCTATCTATCTATCTATCTATCATCATCAATCTAATCTATCTATCCATCTATCAATCTATCATCTATCTATCTATCTATCTATCTATCTATCTATCTATCTATCTATCTATCTATCTATCTATCTATCTATCTATCTATCTATCTTCTCTATCTCTCTATCTATCTATCTATCTATCTCTATCTATCTATCTATCTATCATCTATCCTATATCTATCTATCTATCTCTAACTGTGTGTGTGTTTGTTGAAGTATTTTAGTCAAGCAAATCAACACCGGTACTTATCCTTTTTAAAATCTGGTCTTTTTTTAATGGTCTGCTTTGCTGTAAACAAATCGACGCCGCTTGTCTAGCGGTGGGGTGATAAAGTAACAGAAACACAGACGCACATAGATATTCGACAAATTTCCACACAGTTTCCATTTGCAAAATGCAGTCACAAGGTGTTGGTCGACCTGCGGTTAGAATGGGAGATACTTGCTCAAACTGCAGCTAATAATAATGGATATTACAAAGAATTCAAGAAAAACAAGTGAGAGGATAGTGAACGTGTGGGTGAGAGAGAGAGGGGGGGGGAGACACAGAAAGGAAGAAAGAAGGAAAGAAAGAGGGATATTGAAGGATAGGAAAAGGAAGACGAAAGTAGCTGGAGTGAAAGAGAGAAACTGAGAGACGGAAATATATTTAAAAAATAACAATTAATGAATTAACGATAAGCAGGCGTGGCTGTGTAGTAAGAAGCTTGCTTTCCAACCGTATGGTGCAGTGTTCAGTTCTATTGCGTGCTACTTTGGCCAAGTACCTTTTTACCCTAGCATCGGGCCAACAAAAGCCTTATGAGTGAATACGTATGAATATACGAGGGGTTGCTGGTTTGGGTAAAAGAAAAATATCGGAGAATCAGTTATGTTTTTGACCAATATATTCCCCTCTCAGATTCACAAACTTTTTACACTGGTCCTTCAGTTTTTGTAAGCCCTGTTAAAGAACTCGGAAGGTTGGGCCTCCAGCCAGGCTTTTCGCGACATCCTTACAGCCAGAAACTTTTTCACCACCTCTTCGTACAGACGAGGGGGTGCATATGTATGTATGTATGTATGTATGTATGTATGTATGTATGTATGTATGTATGTATGTATGTATGTATGTATGTATGTATGTATGTATGTATGTATGTATGTACCTTCGTGTTTAGCATCGCCTGACAACTGGTGTTGTACAATACCGGATAAGAGGTCCGGTAATGTATTAAAAATATGTTTTTCAACTGCAAACTATGGTTATAAATATGTTGTACCTTGTTCCTTCTTAAGTCAAAGAACAACCAATCTATCCTATGTCTGAACATAGCGTGAAAGATATTCAGAAAAAACAATGTATGACTGAGTTAATAAAAAACGACCATTTTGAACGATGTGTTGGTGATTGCGAATACCATTTCTTGATAAATTAATTGTTTAAAAGATAATGGCATCATTAAGGGAGATTGGTGCCATCGTCAGAATGTGAAGATTTCTGCTACAATCAGAATGATCAGGATATAACGCATCCTTGTTCTATGTTTATATAGACATACATATATACATGTACATACATACATACATGCATTATATGATATATTATATATATATATATATATATATTATATACTATATATATATATATCTATATATATATGTATGTATGTATATATATATATATATATATATATATATACATATATATATATATATACATACATACATATATATATATATATAATATAATATATATACATATATACGTACATATATGTTTGTATGTATGCATATAGTTTATTTATTACACTATTATATATATATATATATATATATATATATATATTATATACATACACACACACACACACACAGATATATATATATACATATACATGAGTCGTCAAAGTGTATGGGTGTATCTGATCCTAGTGTCTGTGATATCTGATATTGGACGTATTTAACGAGCAGAAGAAATAAATAGGTGTCTAGATGACACCGGTTTTAGCAAGCGATAATTATTCTCTTATTAGAATGTGGTACAGCGTCACGCAATTAGCTTTGACAGCTAGGTGAAAAGAAACAGACAAAATATGTTATCTGGGATTTCATTACGACACGAAAACACTTCATTTCGAAATTTTGAACGATAAGTTTGAATTATCTAGAACCGTTTAAAAGAAATTTCAGGAAGGCCTTTAAATTATAGAACGGTTCCGATGATGGAGTTTGTGATTAGATTCAACAAAATATACCAGGAAACAATGTATTGAAATATAGAAAGAATATTGATAAAATCTCAACGATACGACAAGATCACTTTGCGTGAGAAGATGACGATGGGGAGATTAGAGAAGAAAGCAAACGAGAAAAGGACGTGTTATTCGATATTGCAAATGTGGGAGTGAAGTAGAACTGCCTGAAGAACAGGGGAAAGAACTGTGTCCTTTTGGTGAAAGTGCAGCAACAAATGTCACACTTGAAACTGGAGAAAAGGGAGTTGTATAATAGAGAAAAGAGAATCCTTAGGGAGAAATGAATAGCTTACTGAAGGCATTACAGAGGTAATATGAGGCTCATAAGATTAAATAAAGAGGTAATATGTGACTTATTGTAGCTAAAACAGAGGTGATAAATGTCGAATATAATCCAATAGTTATATTTCACGATATACGTTTACAAGTAAAAATACAATATTGAAATAATAGACAACAAAAGAAATATATTGCAAGGAAACCAAAATTAAGAGCAAACCGTCATCTGCGAAGAAGTATGGCTTGATAACATGTACCCTGCTTTCGTTAATTGTTTTAGGTGCCCTTGTAGTCGCCAACGAACATCCTCTCGATACTCGCACTTTTTGACCAAGCGGCACTTCCAGGAGAGAAATGGATTGATAGAGACAGAAAGAGAGAGTGTGTGTGTGTGTGAGAGAGAGAGAGAGAGAGAGAAGAGAGAGAGAGAGAGAGAGAGAGAGCTACACCAGCTTTGAGTTGCGCAGACTAAAGTTAAAGTTAAATCTACTTTCTCGAGTCACACCGACTCAAGAGAGTCACCTTCTCGGTTTCATGGCGTATAAATTACCCACCTGGATGGGACGCAAGTCCATTGCAGAATTACTAAATTTTGCCTTTCCTTTGACACGGAATTTCGTCTTTTCTAAATCATGACCCTGAAGTGACTTAGCACACACAACATATCTATATATATATCTATATAAATATATATATATATATATATATATATATATGTATATTTATATATATATATAATATATATAATATACACACACACACACACACATATATATATATACGGCGGGCTTCTTTCAGTTTCCTTTTACCAAATCCATTCACAAGGCATTGATCGGCCAGAGGCTATGGTAGGAGACACTTGCCCAAGGTGCCACGCAGTGGGATTGAACCCGGAATCAAGTGCGTGTAATCGTGTACAGCTTTATACATCTGAGTGGTCTTGTGTGCAGTTTCGAATATGTTTAATATGCAAATGTTTGTCGCTGTGTGCAAGTGTATATACGTTTGCAATTGTGCATATTTACATGCAATTGTGTGCAGTTACAAGATTTTTGAAATCGTGCATGTGTTCGTGTGCAATTGTTTGCAAGTATATGCACAGCAATGTGCTATAATAGGAAAGATATATGCAGGCATATGCAGCTGTGTGTAGGCGTGTGCTATGGTATGCAGAGTTTGAGTGGATGTGTGAAGGAGGTATAAGAATAAAAGCTCAGAATAATTGAATAAATTCCTTATGGGTGGTCACGGTATAGAATATTCATAGAGAAAGATTATGTGTCAGGAAACGTGATAATATTCCTCGCTGTACGCCCAGTGAAGCAGTAGAAGTACATTTAGGATTCTCTCTCATCAATAGCAAATGGAAAGCAAAGATGAAGGCTATGAATAAAAGCTACTATATCTATGAACAAAGAATGCAAACTAATTCTAAGATTTCGAACACTGCTTCAGGTCTGATTTAATTTTAGACAAGAATTCTATGAAGAATAAAATGCAGATGGCTTTGGCGTATTCATGTATTCATGAAAAGTAAAGAAAAGAGATTGAGGAAACCCGAGCAAAGAATCATGCGAAGCAAAGGTTATTTTAAAAATAACATTGGTAGAATCGTTATTATTGGAAGATGTCAGAGAATTAAGAGGTGAGTGTTTAAGCACTTGTAAAAGTTTGTCCATCTCATCATTCATCCTTTTAAGGAGTACTCGATTTGACACCTTTCGGGGGATGGAGTATGATGTCTCTCCAGCAATCCAGATAAAGAGAAGAAAATTATGTTCGTTGAAAGACACCCTTCAAAAATCTGTCTCCAACGTTACAATGCAGAACCTCCGATGGACACCCCAAGGGGGGTGCAAGTATGGCAGATTAAAAACAACAGAGAGAAGATTACATTGAGCCCTGTAATTAACTGGTACTAATGTTATTGACCTCGAAAGAATAAAAAGCTAAGTCGACTTCGGCGGCATTTGAACTCAGAACTTAAAGGCGGACGAAATGTCACTAAGCATTTTAGCCGGCTTGCTAAACATTCTGCCTTCTCGGCACTCTAGTAATAGTAATGATAATCCTTTCTATTCTAGGCACAAGGCCTGAAATTTATTGGGGTGAGTGGGGTGTTAAATCGATTACATCGACCCAGTTTTTCACTGGTACTTAATTTATCGACCCCAAAAGGGTGACAGGCAAGGTCGAACTCGGCGGAATTTGATCTCAGGACATAGCGACAGACGAAATATCATTTAAACATTTCGCCCGGCGTACTAACGATTCTGCCAGCTCGCCACCTTAATAATAATAATAATAATTTTGGCACAAGGTCAGCAATTTTTGTGGGGTGGAGTGAAAGACGATTACATCGATCTCATCTTATACCAAAAAGGTGAAAAGCAATGTCGACTTGGGAGGAATTTGAACTCAAAACGTAAAGACGGAAGAAATACCTATTTCTTTACTACCCATAGGGGGCTAAACACAGAGGACAAGCAAGGACAGAAAAACGGATTAAGTCGATTATATCGACCTCAGTGCGCAACTAGTACTTATTTAATCGACCCCGAAAGGATGAAAGGGAAAGTCCACCTCGGCGGAATTTGAACTCAGAACGTAACGGCAGACGGAATACTGCTAAGCATTTCGCCCGGTGTACTAACGTTTCTACCAACTGACCGCTATAATAATAATAATAATAATATAATAATAATAATAATAATAATAATAATAATAATAATAATAATAATGTTATTTTAAAAATAATAGTTTTGAAATTGGAAATAAATTGCAACGTTGAAAAGTGAGGCACTTCCTGAGTGAAGGGCGTTTAAGCGAAAACTACTATACCTAACATCCAATAAATACCATCACCACCACCACTACCACCACAATCATTAGGAATAACTCCCCCCACCGCCACCAATAATATCATTTGCAAAACTATAACCACCGTTATTACCACCCACCACCGGAACTTTAAGGCCACTTTTTGTGGGTGTGAAATAATTTGAAGTTGACGTATAATTGTTCGGATTTGATTTCAAAATGGCGTAAATTTGGGTGTGCATGCTGATGGTGGCGGTTGACATAGCAACATTATTAGCTACATCTTTAAAAACAACCACCACAGCAACAATAAGAACAACATCAAAAACAATAGTAACAACACGAACTGCAAAAGTTACCAACACTGAAAACAACAAAATTGAAGTAACATCTCTTTCTACATGGCGACTTAACCAGCTAGAAAAAGCAATCAAATCTCCCTCACTTTATATCCGACCATCTTAAACAAAAGGACGAAGTGGATGATGCATCAAAGAGATTAAACAATACCTTATTTGATGGCATAGAAGATGCAATTTTGCCAAAAAAATTCTCTCAAAATAATTACTCCGGTTCTCGTATGCGACATGATTTAAGCTTTACATCTTTAATGCACAAAATAGTTTTTCTGGATATTCGCTGCTGAAAGTAGGCTGCATCTTTGTATGCCATTGCCATCAAACGCGGTGTCCAACTATGCTATTCCCATTTAGCTGTTGCTGATCTATAGTTGCTACCACAGCTATGCTAGATGTGAGACTATTTGTCCATATTGGCTAACTGTAGATTTATATCATTAACAATGTTTCATTGGCACCTGAGCAGAAATTGAACTCAGGAAACACAGAGCCAGGACACCTTGCCCAAAGCTCTAACAATTTCACCATTCCACAGTCATGAACTGGTACGTCATTCCTCCTCTCTGAACGACAGAAAAGTACAGTTGACCTTAGTGCGAATAGAAATCAGTGTTTAGACCTGGTACGAACGTCCCAATGCATTTTATTTTATCTGATGCTTTAACATCTTGTCAATTCACTGCCTGTTTGAAAATATTACGCATGCGCATTTCAATAAGTCTCCTATAAATTACAGACATTTCACATAAATAGATAAACAGTGAGCAATTTTGATTCGATTACTGGTCGTTGTAAACCCGTTAACACATACCTTTGGTAAACAAATGAACACCACAACTAATATATCCCCATAAACTGAAACCAGCATGATTAGCTGTTGAGGAATATAACTTGTTGCCAAGGGCTTGGAAACAAATATTTGTCCTTTAACATTCACATTACTTTGTCAACTCTAATGCTTATGTATTCACATTGTTGTAATTTAATCTTGCAGTTGCGAGGTTTTGATGATGTGATTGTTCTTTAGGAAATTACTATTTGTAAATCTCACAACGAGAGATATTCAGCAACAGTACTTTGGAGTAAAGATTGTTTGCCAACATAACATGGCAGTCCTGGTTTAGGACGAATGTTGCAGTAATTTAGTCCCAGGAGACATCGTCTCCAGCTGGCTGCACGACACGATCTGTGTCCTTATATTTTCGAACAAGGGAATCTAGCACCCCAACTCAGCTCAAAACAATATCTATGTATCGCGATTTCCGGGATATTTCCCTTCATCAACACAGAATAATTGTTCGGCTAGAGGTGGCGCTGCCAAATACCCGTTCGAAATATATAGTTTTCAAAATGACAACTAGTCACTGATCTATAAAAGAGAAAATAACTTAGGACAAATATTGCTGTAATTTAGCCCCAGGAAACATCGTCTCCAGCTGGCTATAGGACAAGATCTGTGTCCTTACATATGTGATTGTTCATTTTCTTAATTCCATTGTGGGACAGGTGAAAAAAGCTGGCCAGTTTGAACATAAAACAAGTAGAACATTTTGGCTCGATATGGCTGATTAAAATGTTTAAAGGATCGGCTTTTCATCCGAGCTGTAGAGCGCCCATCACCACCTTATGGACATTTTAAGCCCGCAGTGTATCGAAAAATGTGAGTGGGGCGTTATAAGGATAATTTCCGAAACAGAATATTTAAACGAAGTACAACACTTACTTTAAACACATTTAAAAAAAAATCTTCGTTGAAATTGGAATATTATTTGGACATTGTGTTGTAAGTAAGCAGAAACAAAGCTGATTATGTACGAGAGCCTATAATAATAGTTTCAAATTTTGGCACAAGGCCAGCAATTTGAAGCAAAGGGATAAATCGATTAAATCGAATTCAGTATTCAACTGGCATTTATTTTATCGAGTTCGAAATGATGAAAGGCAAAGTCGACTTCGGCGGAATTTGAACTCAGACTGTAAGGCGCTTTTATTATGAATGCCATAATAACAGACATCGTATGATGATCGTCAGATGATGTTTGTCGGTTCTCAGATGGGCTGATAATTTCTCTGTTTTTCTTCCTCTTTTTTTTTTCTATGTCATGCTTCTCTTGGCGAATCAGGCGTGAGAATTGCTCTTGCAGCTTCTGTAGGAGTGACACTTGTAAAAAAGTAAACCCCCCCCCAAAAAAAAACCGCACCATCACCTCGCCTTCCCCTCACACATAAGAGCGTGCTGAGTACCACATAAGCTAACATGCACATAATATATACAATGACATACATATACACATTCATACACACATATATATATATATATATACACACACATATACGTAATTGTATATATGTACTTATATATATATTATATATATATATATATGTGCATGTATATATGTATGTATATATATGTATATATATTTATATATATATATATATATATGCATGTATATATTGTATATATATATATATATATATATATATATATATATATATATATAATTGTATATATATATATGTATGTAAGTATGTATGTATGTATGTATGTATGTATATATGTATATACATTTATATATGTGTATGTGTGTGTGCGTGTGTGTGTGGTATGTGAATCATACTTTCTCACGACGCAATTGAATTGACTCACAAGGTCCCCCCGACAGGCGTGTCCTGTTATACAAATGACATGTCGACATTGTAGGAGACCATGGAGCGTTTCGTCATTGGTAATGGGAAAAGAAAAAAGTGTAAACAAACCAAACAGAGAAAATATGGGAAAATGAGGAGAAACCGTTTGGGTATAGTTTGCATCACCCAATTATGTTAACCTTGGAAAAAGTATGCGTGCTGGCATGTGGGTACACACGCATCGCACCCGCGTACACACACACACATAGGCGCAGGCGTGGCTGTGTGGTAAGAAGCTTGCTTCCCAACCACATGGTGCCAGGTTCAGTCCCACTGCGTGGCACCGTGGGCAAATGTCTGGTACTATAGCATTGGACCGACCAAAAGCCTTGTGAGTGGTTTTGGAAGACGGAAGCTGAAGGGTTGCGGCCACGCAGGGTCACACCAACATTAGGAGTTGCAACGGGTTCATTAATCTTCCTGCTATAGTTGGTGGCGTTGGGTGAATGAGAGACTTTGATGCTGTTGCTGTTGCTGTTGGGCGAAGCGGTCTTCGTCCCAGAGTGGGAGAAGTCCGAAACGTGGTCCTTTGCTATTCGTAAGACCCGCAGAAGAGAAAGCAGGTCAACCCCCGACACCGAGAGCATCGACGGATGGATGAATGCGCATCCAGACCCTGCGATTCCATAGGAAGTCGGGGACAAGAAACAGGAAGAAAGAGTGAGAGAAAGTTGGGGCGAAAGAGTACAACAGGGGTCTCCACCACCTCCTGCCGGAGCCTCGTGGAGCTTTAAGTGTTTTCGCTCAATAAACACACACAACGCCCGACCTGGGAATCGAAACCACGATCCTCGGACTGCGATTCCGCTGCCCTAATCATTAGGCCATTGCGCCTCCACTGATGCTGCTGCCTTTATCCTCGCTTCCTGCCTCAATGCTGGCTCATCTGAAACAGTTGACAGTTGGAGGTTCAGCATCGATTTGAAGACATCTACGTATACACAATGTAGGTCTCTCAGCTCCTTCGGGAGGACACTGAAGAGCTGTCGGCCCTTGATTCCCAAGCTGTTTCAGTACTTGTTCTGATATTTGACGGCAGGATTTTAAGCCCTGTGTAATGGCGTCTTGTTCTGTTGTTTGCATAACTTTCAACACCAAAGTTTGGAGCAAGTCTTTGGAGTAAATATTTCCAAGGTCTTCCAGATGTATATCGCAACATATCTTTCCTACCTTTATTCTCAGGAGTAAATTTTTAATCTTTTGAGCCTTTCCCTGTAGCTAGTTTGCCGTTTTACGTCTATTCTCTTCGTGTAGCTCCACTGGAATGCGTCAAGTACGTGTATGCGTGCATATATGCATGTGTGTGTGTGTGCGTGTGTGGAAGGGAAATTCAATCCAGCTTCAAAGCAAAAATTATGAAAAGCAAACATTTGGGCTTCTAGCAGAGAAGTGGAAAGAATAGAACCAAAATCTGTATCCTAGTTGCACATAGACTATTTCCTCTAGCATCTCGCCTCTACCAAATCATTGCTCTTGAAAGGAGATGAAAAAAAAAATAGAAAAGGAAAAAAAGAAAAGCAAAATTCCAAAATAAAAGCCATATAACAATATGTTGTGCATTACATACGGAAGTAAAAACATTTCTTCAGATCCATGAAGAACAGAAGAACTTTTTCATGTAATGTCTCCAAACTCTATACAATGTAGGACACATTTTTACGAGGTAGGGCAATAATGACTTCCGGGGGTGTTTTATGAATAGACCCTTTATTGACCGTTGCGTAGGAGGAGTTATTTTCTTTAAGACATTCCAGAGTTGTTAAATGGCTGCTGACATCGCAGACGACCTAACAGGAAAAAACCTAAGTGCAAATTCCACTCAAAATTATCGTGACCTTTTAAGCAAACTGGATTCTTTTATAGTTAAAATGTTTATTCAGATATTTATGTTTTTTTCCCCAGCATTTTTGATGTGTTATTTTTTTATAATTGTGTGAGTGTGTGTACATATGTGTGGTTGTGCTGTGTGTGTGTGTGTGTGTGTGCGTGTTTGTATACTTGTGTGCTTGTGTGTGTTTGAGTATGTGCGTGTCTGTATGAGTATATGTGTATACATGTTTGTGTGTGTGTGCATGGGTGTTACTTTAAGTCTGTCGTTAATTATCTGACGTCGACAAACACACGTATTTTTACACATTCATTCACATAAAACACAAAAATATTATACATACATAGATGCATACATATATACATCCATGCACACGCGTGCACATCCACACACGCACACACATGCATATTATATATATATATATATATATATAAATTATATATATATATATATATATTCACACTAAATATACATGCATATAGACATAAACATATATATACATGCGTGTGTTTGTAAATGACATATTGACATATTTACAAATGTATGCATTTACACATACACAAAGAGGTACATAACAAACGTACACACACGATACCAACACACACACACACATACATACACATAAACGAATAGTTATATACACAACCTCATACGTGTAGAAACCTGACATACGAAGCTATGTCTCTGAAGTTATATTCAATTATATTCCTGTAAACATAAACACAAAAGTGCGCATGCGCATATAATCGTAAATATTCACAAGCATTATACATATGTGTATTTATGTTTATATCTCTATGTATACATACATACATACAGACAGACAGACAGACAGACATACATATATGGCTTCGCTTGGCTTCATGCTCTTGATGGGGCTGGAGATCATTCCAAGAGGCTCCAGAGGTATTATCATGCGTAGAGACAACCAGGTCCAGCAATGTTCGCTATCCCCGGCGGTCCCGTGTCAGTTCTTCTGCACTCTCCAAGGTAACGTCGAGCGCCTGGAGAGCTTTGCCAATCACGTCCATCCATCTGGTGGGGCCTGCCATGAAGCCTCTCGCAGCTGTTGCGCCGAAGCTATAAGATGTTACTCAGGCACTCAACTATGAGTCTTATGCATATGCCTAAACGATACACACACACACACACACACACACACACACACACACACACACACATATATATTATATATATATATATATACACACATACATATATACATACATACGCACACGCACGCACACACATATGTATATATATATACCGTTTTTATCTCTCTCTCTCTCTCTCTTTCTCTTCCCCTCTTTCTCCTTTTGTCTCTTTCGTTGCTCGCACGTGAACATCGTCCATATTTCTTTTCCTCACGGGATCATCTTTCTTGTCTTCCAGTCCTGTCCTAAGGACTGGACGTATCTTATCTCTCTCATCTACCTTTTCTCATGCCAAGGAAAATATTTCTCCACCGTTCTTTATTTTACCCTAATTCTGGTCTAACGATCCTCCATGCTTGTGTACGTTCGGTTTCCTTGTATGTCTCCACTGTCCTGTTTTTGTTCCCAATTTTGACCCCCCCCCCCATAAAATCCAAAATTTTATTTTGGTATTTGTGGGAGCAACTCTCTTCGAAGACCCATATTGTCGTTGAATACTCGAAATGATGATCAGATAGACAGCCGACAACTGATATAGGGTCGTTCTTTATGTTACTTGTCCTGTTTTCCATTTTGTTTCTCTCGTTGTTTGCGTATTGCACACATTTATTTTAGTATTTCATGTTGTTTACTGTTTGTGACGTCCTGTACTCATATATGCTTATGTATATATATATATATATATATTATTTATTTTATGTTTATGTATGTGTATATAAATATATATATATATTGTTGATGTCATAAAAACTTATAAATACTCCAGAGAACGTGAAATAATTCTTTTTTGGAATAGAGGATCTTGAAGCACTTAAAGCTATAAATAATAGCATGTAAAGATTAAGTTGAATAACCTTTTGAATAGAAAAGTCGTAGGCTATCTGTGGGACATGAGTACAGTAGATGTGGGTTCGTGTCTCACAGGCAGCATTCGACATTTTCTATCCAAAAGGGGTTTTTAACCGAACATTTGCAGCAAGCTGTTGTTTTAATTATTGAGAGTAATATTAAATAATATATAAATTGCAACCTAACTGTGGTATGCGACGTTGCGATGTATAATTAAAACCTATGAATTTCCATCCGCATCATATGATTGATATGTATATGTATGTATATATGTATGTGTATATATATATATATATATATATATATGTATGTATATATAAGTGTATATATATGTGTGTGCGCGTATATATGTATAAATATATACATACATATATGTATCTGTATGTATGTATATATACATACGCATATATATATCTACACGTGGTGTGTGTATATATTCCTATTCTAATCCCTTTCATATTATTAATCAATGTTGAGAAATTTGAAGAATTGTGCCAAGAATGATTATACAAAAATTAGCTGGAAAAATAATATCTCATTCATGCTTGGTGTCATTCGTAAATTGTTGTATAATTAAGGATTGCTCATTATAAAATTAGCAGATTTATAATATAACCTTATTATTTCTCTCATATTCAGTTTCGGTATTCACGATTCCATTCATGAAAAAATCCAAACATTTGGATGTTAGAAACAACGGGAGAGAATAAAGAACAAACAGAATAAAACTTAGGTATAGACAAGTGAGGCAGTTTTGAATTAAAGTAGCTGTCTATGTATCATACTTAATTTATGTACGAGGGCGTGCTGAAAAGTTTCTGGCTTTGGGTGAAAGATAATAGAGGAGGATCAATTAATTAGGACTTTATTCAACATACTCTCTTCTCCGATCCACACACTTATTGCAGCGGTTCTTCAATCTTTCTAAGCTCTGTAAAAGAACTCGGAAGTTTGGGCCTCTGACCAACCCCTTTATGATACTCTTAAAGCCAGGACTTCTCAGCACCCCTTCGTGTGTGCATATAAATATATATATATACATACACACATGCATATATATATATATATCGGTTGTCAAGCAATGAAGTGGGGACAGACACACAAACACACACACACACACGTATATGTATATTCGACGAGTTTCTTTCAGTTTCCGTCTACCAAATCCAGTCACAAGTCTTTGGTCGGCCTGGGGCTATAGCAAAAGGTACTTGCCCAAGGTGCCACACTGGGACTGAACAATATATACGACAGGTGCTGAAAAGTTCCTGGCTTTGGGTTAAAGGAAATATAGGAGGATCAGTTAATTATGATTTTATTCAACATATTCCCCTCTTAGATTCACACACTTATTGCAGCAGTCCTTCAGTTTTTCTGAGCCCTGTAAAAGTACTCGGAAGGTTGGGCCTCCAGCCAGGCCTTTCGTGATAGCCTTAAAGCCAGGACCTTTTCAGTACCTCTTCATACACTGTTGATAGACCAGTTACTGCGGCATGTAGCCTGAGATAAAATCTCTTATGGAACCATTGTTTGCTGTATCGGAAGCGACGAATTCTCGCCCGATTAAGTTAGGTGCTAGCTAGCAATAACGTTGCAGGGATGTTTCACGTGAGTATTAATTTAGACATGAAACAGCAAAGGACCATGGGATTGCTCCTACAAAGTAACCCTCGGAGGCACAAGTCTGTTTATGGAAGACCAGCAGTCGCCCATGCATACCAGGCCCCCCACTCCACACCACCGACATTATCCAAGGGAAATGCAAAAACTGATACAGCTTGGTACTAATGACATCACAACTCATTTCTACAGCTGAGTGAACTGGAGCAAACATGAAATCAAGTGTCTTGCTCAAGAACACAACACAAAGTCCAGTCTGGGAATCGAACTCACTACCCCATGATTGTGAGCCCGATGCTCTAACCACTAAGCCATGTGCCTTCACATGCATAAAACATACGTAAAGGTGCATGACTCAGTGACTAGAGCGTCTGGCTCATAATCATGAGGTTGTTGGTTCGATCCCCGGACAGGGCTGTGTTGTGTTCTTGAGCAAGACCTTTTATTTCACGTTCACTCAGCTGTAGACATGAATTGCGACGTCACAGGTGCCAAGGTGTATCGGCAATTGACTTCCCCTGGATAACATCGGTGGCGTGGATCGGGGAACGCTTGTATGCAGGGGGCGACTGCTGGTCTTCCATAAGCAACCTTGCCCGGACTTGTACCTCGGGGGGGGGGGTAATTTTCTAGGTACAATCCCACAGTCATTCATAACCGAAAGGAGTCTTTACATAAAACAGTAAAACATAAAAATTTCACAATTGAGGACCCAAAGAATCTGTAAAGATGTGATACCGAAAATATTGTCCGATGGAGTTGTGGTTGATGTTGGTGATGTTGTTGTTATTCCTGATGATACCCAGCTAAATGTCAGTCTTTTGGTCGAGTAGAACTTCCTATGCAGGGCGTTTCAGATACGGCCATTCCATCTATTATTCATTCACAGCGTTTGCAGGGTGGCCATACTGAATGAGACCATCGTTATGATTATAGCAACACCAAATGTAACGACGAGATCTTGCAGATCTTGCGGATCTTGTCATCACGTCCTACGTGTCATTGTTGGTCGAGCTTCAACTAGAAATAGAATCGAAGGCAGTGCAATTGGCTTGTCAAAGCCCAACCAGCCCTCTATAGAACTCTACTACTACTACTACTACTAACTACTACTACTACTACTACTACTATGATAGTAACCAGCTATTCTTAGTGATTGAATTTACATTAATTATACATACATGCGGAGGCACACATTTAAATACATACATACATACATCCATACGTACATACAGAAATACATACATACATACATACATATATATATGTATATATATATATATATATATATATATATAATATATATATATATATATATATATATATATATATATATATATATATTAACATACATACATACATACGTACATACATACATACATACATACATACATATATATATACATATATATATATATATATATATATATATATATATTATATATATATATATCTATATATATATATATATATATATATATATATATATTATATATATACATACGCCCTTTAATCTCGGTTAACTGCATCGTAACTAAAAGAGTACGTAGTAGTATAAAAAAATCATATTCATGCTAATTAAAACAGCACTAATTAAAGCAGATTCTATTGTACAGTACTGGATTTTGGTGTTAGCCAAGACAGTCCTCGCTACTTTGGGCTTCTTGCTTGTCCTCGATCTTCAGGTGACTCTCACAGACTCACACATTTCAAGGAATATTATTCCGCTCCTAATAGTATTGAGACCTTTTTTCGTCTTGCTGCAGTTCTCACTGGTATGCTATAATTGCTTATATACAGTATGTGTGTGTGTGCATCTCTGTCTCTGTGTATCTGTGTGTGTCCGTGTGTATGTCTGTGTTTGTATGCATGTATATATATATAATATATATATATATATATATATACATTTCTTCCATCTTCTTGCTCTGTAAAAGTATCTGAGAAAAATTATATTATGTCCAACTGGTTAAAATTCTATTTATTTATTTGTGCAGCTGATGATGGCACTGCATCCTTCAATTAAATGGAGCCGCTTGAAACGGTCGTACTGCATCACTACTTGATATCCTGTTGCTTATTTTGATGATATATATATGTGCTCCAGCATGGCCACAGCTCGTGAGCTGAAACTAGATAAAAAAATATATATATATAGTTTTGGATGGCCGTTGACTAAACATGAGCTCTTCCGCCCTTTATAGGTCTTATTTTTCGTCCTGCATGGTGCCAAACAATCATCTTCCTCACCAAGTATGCTTGGTGGGGTTGCCAGTTCAGTCGCCAAAGATCATGTCCTTATATCTATGGTTTTAATTTTGTTTGTAAACTATTGGGAATAACACATCCCTCGGGTATGTATTATGTAATTGAGTGAAATGGCATTTTAATTTTCATGTGATTTCATATGGTACATTTACATATATATATATGTATGTATGTATGTATGTATGTATGTATGTATGTATGTATGTATATATATATATATATATATATGTATATATACATACATACGTACAAACATATAATCCAGTACAACCTGTTGCATGGTTACAGTTAATACCTCACTTTACGAGGCTCCGCTGTACGAAACTTCGGATGTACGATTTTTATTTTTCAGTTCACTTTTGTATGGTGAGCTGAAATTTTTCCAGCACTAAGTCGAAATTTTGAACAAAGTGCAAAAGTTTCTACAATCATAACAAATGCTTCTGCGTATTACCGAGGAATTTTTAGAGAACGAAAAAGAAGCTTCTTCTAAGCAAACAATTCTAGACTTGCTTTTTAAGACGAAATCTACAAGTCTACGAGTGCTTGTGAATCTACGATCGCGTCTACAAGTGGTGGTGTGCGTAAGTCTTGTGCGAGTGAAAGTAATTCAGAAAACGATTATACTAATAATATTTTTTTATTATAAATGATCTTGACATTCTTTCCACTTTACATAAAATATTCTTTAAGTCCTACTGTTGCTTTATTGCCATTTATTTTCGAGAATTATGAATTTTATAGGTAAAATATTTTTCTGGGAACGAATTACAATTTATAACATTGCTACTATGGGAAATTAATAGTAATGGAGGCATTACAGTATATATATTCAAGTAAGTGCATAAAGGATATTATTCAATTCATTTTAATATTGGAGAAATTCAAGCAAATGCTAAACAAACACCGGATGATATTAACTAATATGTTGATATGTTCGGTATGTGAGGACTACAGAAGACGTATAGTGTCAATTACCTATCAGTACATTTCAATGAACGATACATGATGAGAGACGGGCTTTTGCTCCGGTCCAACGTAAGGCTCGATTTCAAATACCTTGAAGGAATCTGACCAACAATCACATCTGTCAACTGTATATTCAAGTATGTGGATAAAGTATTAAGGTATGTGGAAATCATTGCTCTGCTTTACGAGTTTTCGATTTACGAGCGGTTTCCGGGAGCGAATTAACTGGAATATCGAGGCATTACTGTATAATTACATTCAAAATAAAAAGATAAGAAAAAAGGAATTAGGTCGAATATAATTGATATTGGTGTTCTAATGCTCAGATTCTAAGGATTCGAAACAGATTGGAGAATAAAACAAAGAATAGAACAAAACAAAAATGTTTACAGATAATGAAACGATAAAGAGGTCAAGACTGACCATTCCAGTACATATGAACCATTTCCTTGTCTCCTTGATCTAAATTACCATCCTTCTCTCGTGACAAAACAACTGGACCCATCCTAGAGATTGAGAAGGCCTTTATTTCAAATGAAATTCATTATCGCTTACTTTTTATGTGCTTCTTTGAAAGAATTAGGGAAAGATAATTGGATTGGTATCATTATCCGGCCCGCACATACATTGCCCCATACAACCACTCACCTTATCTCCACTATTTGCATTAATACATGCTGGGCCGAAAGCCCAACCCACGCACGATGTGGTGTGTATATTTTTATATTTATCTAAACGCACGTGTATATATATATATATATATATATATATATACAAAATGTGACCTCGTGTGTACCGCTGGCGATTTTTTTCCTCTGTCTTCCCTTCCCTGGATCTTTCCTTCTCCTATGTTTCCGACGAAGAGCTCTGCTCGAAACGTTAAACCCTCCTTTCCTGAGCGTCCAATAATACTATATTTGTTCCACGTCCTCGCGTTGTTGTGTTTTTTTTGTGTTTTCTTGTTTGGATTAACTATATATATATATATATATATATATATATATATATATATATATATATATATATATATATATATATATATATATATATATATATTCGTCATCTGATCAGTAGCATGTCTGACACAGTCCTTACATTGAAAAAAGCAAAGGGCATGTCTACTAAATATTAGATATTAGATATTCACATTATAATAATTAATAAATAATTTGATTGCATAATTTCAGTTTATATAAATTTTAATGATTATAAGATTGTCTATTGACTTCTGTCATGTCTGTGTTCACTTATAACAAACGTTTTTAAGTCCAGCCCATATATGAGGTAATGTATGGAAGTTGATATGCAACCTGACATATACATACTTACATACGCTCATATATACATGTATGCTTACATACATACATACATACATACATACATACATACATACATACATACATACATACATACATGCATATATACATATATGCAAAGACACATACATACGCGCACGCACACATACACACACATACATATATATATACATTCATATACATATATGTTCTAACATGCATTTAACTATTTTTAAAATCCTGAAACAAATACATAGAATATGATATATTTCATTATTTTTAAAAACCTGAGACGAAAACATACAATATGATAGGGAGAGAAAGACTGAAGTATGTTGTATGGATAGAATTTCAAACGTTAATTGTTTTTACAAAACTGCGAAAACTTCTCGTTTTCGCTTTAGCTTTGTGTGTAAACTACTGGAAATAAGCCATCTCTTTGGGTATGCATTGGGTTGGCAACTAAGTTCCCACCGTGTTTTAAATTTTGGAATTTATTGCGTTTTTAAATTTTGAAATCTTTTTTTTTTTTTTCGAGAATTCTAGTTTTGAATCATTTTGGAATCTATTTTGTTTCTTTATTTTTTTTCTAGTTAATTTTAGTTAATTTTTGTTTATTTTCAGATCATTAAAATAGAAAAACGAGCATTTCGACACCTCCTTCTTTTGCTTTTAATCAAGGTTCTAAGGCCGCAAAAGCTGCTCGCGACATTTGTGCTGTGTATGGAGAGGGTGCCATACCTGAAAGAACCGTTCGTGATTGATATGCCAAGTTCAAAAATGGAAATATTGACCTCAAAGACGCACCTCGTTCTGGCCGTCCAGTTGAGTTCGATGAAGAGCAATTAAACCAACTTTTGCACGAAAATTCGCGTCAAACGACAAGGGGACTGGCAGAGAAAATGGAATGCTCCCACATTGCTATAGAGAAGCATCTTCAGTCGATGGGAAAGGTTCAGAAGTATGGAACACGGATTCCGCATGCTTTAAGTGACAACAACAAAAATCAACGCGCCACAATCTCCGCTGGTTTGCTTGCTCGTCACCGCTCAACTCATGGACGCAAGCAACGATTTCTTTACCGAATCGTTACTGGCGACGAAAAATGGTGCCTGTACAACAATATGAAGCAGCGTAAGGTATGGCTTAACCCTGGTAAACAAGCGACAACTCGCGTGAAACAAGGTCTTCATCCGCGTAAAAACGATGTTGTGCGTATGGTGGGACTGGGAAAGGATTATGGAGAGAGAAAATAGCCAATGAGTGATATTTAAAATAGTGAAGTGTCTACTTCAGCTGAGAACAGCCAAACATATAGAAACAGTCGCAGATGTCCTTCGTGTCTGTTTCTATGGCAAGGGGAAAATACTTTAATTAACCTCTCCTATTTTTCTTAGTCACTCTACTATTAAAATTTACTGTATCTATTTTTGATGTTGAATACATTTGAAATAGTCAAACCAACCTTTTTACCAGGCAACGTATTTTAACTGAAAGCAAGTGTTTCAACTGATCGTTTCTAGTCTGGTCTCATAACACAAAATTCATTAACACCACTAAACTGAACAGCACGTTCCAGGTTGTTCCAGCTCTGATACCCGTCATGATTGCGTTTAAGTCTTTTAATCTCTTTTCTCGCCAACTTTATTTCTTTCAATATCTTCCATTCCAATACGTTCTCTTTAAACCTTTTCCTCCATCCAACTCGACTCCTCCTTGGTATTCTCATCATTCTTCGAATTTATTTTATGGTCAGCGTTTATTAGTGTTATAGAGCAAGATTTAAGCTCCCTGTATGGTAATTCGACAATTCCGTGTCTAGCACGACTCTCACTTACGATTCCTTACATGTGCTCTACAAAAACCATTAGCAAATGAACCTCACATAATCTCATTTGTTCTCCTCATTCAATTTCCCTTCTTCATTTTAAGTAATAAATCATTTTCACTCCTTTCCTCATTTTATTCTACATTTTTCCTTCTTCTTACGGTTCTAGATACCATTTTCTCTATTAAGTTCATTCATGTTATTTTTTCGCCTTTTCTTTGCTACTTTTGTCTCAAATATACTCATACACACAAGCACGTGACACACACGCACTTGCATACACATGCACGTGCACTCGCAGGCGCGCACATTCATATACACACACAGACATATTCATGAGCAGTGCTTCCACTAGTACAATAGAAGGCGCTCTGAACTGACCATAATGTCTTTACACCATTTTATCTCCAGCGAGAATACACCTCCATGACAAACTGCACTGAAAACTTTTCGACGTGTTCAAATGTATGTATGTATGTATGTATGTATGTATGTATGTATGTATGTATGTATGTATGTGTATCTATCTATCTATCTATCTATCTATCTATCTATCTATCTATCTATCTATCTATCTATCTATCTATCTATCTATCTATCTATCTATCTATCTATCTATCTATCTATCTATCTACCTCTCTCTCTCTCTCTCTCTCTCTCTCTCTATATATATATATATATATATATATATATATGGATAAAATTTTTCAAAAAAAATTATCAACCGCCAGCATATTGAAATACCTTTCAAAGTGGGCATCTGAAAGTGTTCCATTTATTTCTAATCATTTTTCTCGCTGAAGATGGAAGAATCCTTGTGGATTAATCCAGAAATCAGTTCGATTCGGTAATAAAAATCTCTAAAAATATTCTGTTAGCTTACTCACCTCGTTTCAACATGTTGTGCATTTATAGTGAAAAATATTGTATGTGGTTAGACGATCTAAAATCTGTTTTTCAGCATATTGGCATAGAAATTTTTTTCTTTTGCCTTCATTTAAAATTGCATATATATATATGTATATATATATATATGTATATATATATATATATATATATATATATAATATATATATATATACATACATACATACATACATACATACATATATGTGTGTGTCTGTGTGTCTGTGTGTCTGTGTGTGTATTCGCGCGCACACATGTATATATTGCGCAGTTGCTTACGACGGAGAGAGTTCCAGTTGATTTGATCAACAGAATAACCTGCGTTTTTTTTGTTTAGTAATGCTGACGCGTCAGCGACACGTCCAGTTTGCAGCCTTGAGCGTATGTGAGTGTTGTTGTTTACGTCTGTCTGTATGTATGTGGAAGTGCGTGGCTTAGTGGTCAGGGCATTCGGCTCACGATCGCAAGGTGGTGAGTTCAATTCCCGGCGGCACGTAGTGCCATCGAGCAAGACAATTTAATTCACTTTAGTCCAGTCTACTCAGCTGGCAGAAACGAGCTGTACCTGTATTTCAAAGATCCACCCTTGTCACATTCTGCAAGGGTACACGCGTCTGTGGAGTACTCAGCCACTTGCAAGTTACTTTCACGAGTAGACTGTTCAGTTGATCGGATCAACTGGAACACTCGTCGTCGAAAGTGACGGAGTACCAGATATTTTTACGTGTTATGTTTGTATGTATATCATGTTTTATCTTTTACTTGTTCCAGACATTAAACTGTGACCATGCTGGGGCACTGCCTTAAGGAATGTCTAGTCGAATGAATCGGCCCTAGTGCTTTGTTTTTTAAAGCCTGGTATTTATACTACCCCTTATTTTGCCGAACTGCTAAGTTACCGAGACGTAAACACACCAACACCGGTTGTCAAGCGGTGTTCAGGAACAACCGCAGAGACAAACACGCACAAACACACACATACACACGCATACACACACGTGAGGGTCTGCGCCTACCAAATCCACTCACGGGACTTTTGGTCGGTTCGAGGGTATAATAGAAGATGGCTCGCAGTAGGAGTGAACCCGGAACCATGTGGTTGCGAAGCACGCTTTTTACCAGACAGCCACGCCTGAGCCTATATTGTCCATGTTAACCGCAGGACAAAATGACTCATAACAAACCTTTTTTCTTTCTTTTGTGATATACCCTTCCTATAAACCATTTCACAGCAAATAATAATAACTTTATTTCTGATACATTACTTATCATTTTATAAAAATATTTTTACGTCTTGGAAAACCCAACAACTATTACCTGAATAGTTGAAAAAAATTACTGATTATATTTTCTTACCTAGCTCCGGGTTGATGTATTGTTGTGGATCTGATTGCACCAATGATGTTTCTCATACTTGTCCTAAAACTCTCACACAATGTCATTCGACCGCATAGCATACTTCCATTGCTAGACAAAGTTTTATATTTATTATTTATTTATTTTTAAAGTCTGCATTGTCACCTTGTACACAAAGTAATGTCATCAAGGTGTGTATGTAATTTGCTTCGCTGGTGTTTTCCACGACAGGTAACAGGTTCTTTAGGCATAAACAATAAAAGACAAAAAAATTAAATAAATGTTGATTTTGTATTTGAAAAATCTAGAATCATTGCACTGCTGTAGGTTATCAACCACTTTTTTCCTGTTCTTTAGTAGCTACGATTCGTACACACACACGCAAGCAGAACACATATAATACAAGCACACACATATATGTATAATATACACACACTCATATATATACATGTTTTTTTCTTAAGGTAAAACAAGTGATGTGAAAATGTAAAAGTCAATGTTATGTACTTTTAACTTGTATTTCAATATTTCGCGGTTAGGGCTTTATTTTTTTTTCAGGAAATTTTCGGAAAATGGTGTTGTGAGCTGACTTATCGGTTTTAGTGTGTGTGTGTGTGTGTGTTCCGTACCGAATTCGTTGCAAGACAATTTCTTTTCTTCAACCGGCCCTACTGTATTTAACAGATCAAAGAAGAAAAGGATCCCATCATTTTAAAATGGAATCTGGACAAATTTCTTCAAGGAATACCAGATAAGCCACCTATACCTAGATACAACTCACTCAACAAGAACGCCTTACTCAAATGGACCATGATACCACAAAAACACGACTTAAGAGGATCTAGCTAAACCTATCAGGTGGTGCTATTAAGTTAGACCAATCTTTGGTCGAAATATATATCTAAGTTTTATATATATATATATATATGTGTGTGTGTGTGTGTGTGTACACACGAAGGAGTACTGAAAAGTTCCTGGCTTTAAGGGTGTCGCGATGGGCCTGGCTGGAGGCCCAGGTTTCCGAGTTTTTTTACAGGGCTTAGAAAAGCTGAAGGACCGCTTGAATGAATGTGTGAATCTGAGAGGGGAATATTTTGAATAAAATCATGATTAATTGATCCTCCAGTATTTTCTTTTACCTGAAGCCAGAAACTTTTGAGTACCCTCTCGTATATACGAAATTTGGATGTTGAAACCCGGACAAAGCTGCACAGGAGAGGAACCACATCCGAAACAATGGATTGTTCTGTCTGACAGCAGGACCTCTAACGTGTATCTTTAAACAATAGCATCATTGAAGCTATAATGCGATGCCACTAAACTAGATGTGAAGAAAGAAAGACCTCGCCAAAATGGACGGCAGTAAAAAAAGAATGCCTTTGAAATAGGAAGAGAGGAAGTAAATGAATGAGAAAAAGAGAGATAGAGAGAGAAAGAGAGAGAGAGAGCAGTGAAAGCTAGGGTGAGAGGGACGAAGCTGATTAAGAGAGGGAGATGAAGAAAGAAACTTTTCATTCTACAAGCTTTGATTTCAACAGTGCTGCTGTAGTTTACACATTTTTTTGACGATGAGTTGTAAAAAGAAGGAAATGTTTTTTTTTGTATTTTTTTTTTTTTTTGCTTAACATCCCACTGCGTACTAAATCATAATAATGCTGTCTTGAAGAATGACTAATGCTGTATGTATATCAATGCCAGAGTTATACCAAGCAGCAGAATGTGGCTGATTTACGAGAGAAACATTTCTGAATTTCAACTGGGGACAAAATAAATATAAAAAGTATTCGGGAAGTAAAAGAATTGATTTTATTTTCACTAAATTTAATTCACATTTCACTGTTTCCTTATTCTCTCTCTCTCTCTCTTTCTCTCTCCTCTCTCTCCTCTCTCATATATATTAATATATATATATATATATTATATATATATATATATATAATAATGTATACATACATACGTATACGCATACACACACACATAAGCATTATATATATATATGAGTGTGTGTTTGTGTGCGTGTGTATACATATATAATATAATAATAATAATAATAATAATATAATAATAATAATAATAATAATAATAATAATAATAACAATAACAACAACAATAACAATAACAATAATCCCTGGATGAAATTTACAAACATTGAATGCATCACTACGCGCGTTTTCCTATATATATATATATATAATATAAATAATATGTAATATAAATATATATATATATGTAATATAAATAATATATAAATATATGCATATATACATACATATATGTACATAGCTACATATATATGTATATATAGATGCATATATGAGTACAGAACACAAAAAAAAACGTTGGACAATGAAAAACGAGAAAATGAACTTTATTTTTTCCTAAAAAAAAACAGAGGAACGAAACATGCAACATAAAGAATATCCCCCTTCTTCAGTTGTCCCCTGTTTCATCTATTCTGCGAATCGAAGATATATATATATATTATCTGTTTCTGTCATTAGGCAGCGGCCATTCTGGAGCAGCGCTTTGAAGAATTTTAGTCGAACGAATCGGTCCCAGAACTTATATTTCTTAAAGCCTGATATTTGTTCTATCGGCTTCTTTTGCGGAACACATAACTTGCGTGGACCAACTTCGGTAATCAAGCTTTTATATGTATGTATATATGTATGTATGTATTATATATATATATATATATATATATATATATATATATATAATATATATTATAAATACGTATATGTATATGTATGTTCATCTATAAATGCATATATATATGTATATACATTTATGTGTATGTATATATATATATATATATAAATACGTACAATATATGTATATGTATGTTCATCTATAAATGCATATATATATATATATATGTATATACATTTATATATGTATATATATATATATAATATATATATATATATATATGAAATACATATACAGTATATACATACATGCATATGGACACATACAAATATGTATGTATACATGTGTGTATAAAAACATATATCCGTTTGTATACACATACATACAAGTATATGTATATGTATGTTCGTACATAAATGCATATATATGTTTGTGTGTGTGTGTGTGTATATAAATATATTTATGGTGTGTCTTGGGAGAGTCATCATGCTCATGCCAATTATATATATACACATGTATGTGTGTGTGTATATATATATATATGTCTGTATATATATATATATTGTATCGTCTTCTATGAGTTATACGTTCTTGTCCATGTTGTATTTTTCTACATACCCTAATATATATATATATATATATATATATATATATATATACATACTTGGAAATGGATGCGTCACGTTCAATTAAATAATAATAATAAATGAGATATATATATATACATATATATACATATATATACATATATATACATATATATACATATATATATACATATATATACATATATAAACGTACAAACCTAAGTATGTTTATATATGTACATAGGTGTGTGAATTTGCGTGCGTGTATTTGTTTGTAAACATGATACGAGAACGCTGTGTCAGACGTGAGTAAGCAGGGTGTGTTATGTTTAGAAGGAACAACTAAGCGAACTGTATAGCTATGTGTGAGGAAATGCTGGTGTTATTTCTATAGTATAACATTGAAAAGAGATTTAGATAGACAGGGTAGAAGGAGAGAGAGAGAGAGAGAGAGAGGGGTGCATGAGAAGAGAGAGAGAGAGAGAGGGGTGCATGAGAAAGAGAGAGAGAGAGAGAGAGAGAAGCATGAGGGGAAGAGTGAGTTGGGGAGATGTAAGGAGAGATACTGGTAGGCATTACGTAGGCTTAGGAAGGCATGTAAGAGAAACAGGATAGAACATAAAAGGGATGTTTAAGAGGAATCGGTTTGAGGGAGAGAGAGAGAGAGAGAGAGAGAGAGAGGAGAGAGAGAGAGATGGGGGAGGAGGAAGAAATAGTATATGTAAGGTGAGAGGGGGAAAGAGTGAGAGGGAATTGTGGAGGTAAGGAGACTGAAGCATTACTTGGGCATATGAAGGCATGTAAGAGAAAGAGAGAGAGAGAGACAGAGAGAACAAGGGAGAGAGAGAGACAGAGCAAGCGAGAGAGGGAATAAGTGAAAGAGAGAGAGATAAGAAAAGGGAGAGAGAAGAAGAGACAGAGCAAGGGAGAGAGAGGGAGTGAGTGAAAGAGAGAGAGAAGAAATGGGAGAGAGTAAGAAAGATTGAGAGAGATAGACAGCAAGCGAAAGAGCGAGTAAGAGAAAATGAAAGAGAGTGAAAGAGATATATAGGGAGAGAGAAAGATGAAGAGGGAGAGAGAGAGAGGAAGTGAGTAAAGAATGACGGAAAGCAAGATGAAGGAAAGAGAAAAAGTGTGTAAGAGATTGATGGTAAGTGGGGGGAGAGATGGAGAGGAGGCAATGTTGGAATGTACTGCAGGAATGTGAGGGTAGGGGGAAAGGGGAGAGGGGGGGGGGGGGAGGGAGGGATGGAGAAGGTGTGTGAATAATGTTAAAGATAATGGCAGTGAGTGAAGGGTGTGTGTGAGGAGGAGAGAGAGTTGGGGAGAGAGAAAGAGAGAGAGAGGGAGAGAGGGGGAGAGAGAGGGTGAAAGCAAGAGCGAGAATAAATAAGGAAGTAGACACATGAATTAGAGGGGGAAATAATTAAGTAAACGGTTCAGGAAAAGAGGGAAACAGAGAGAGAGAGAGATGGGGAGGGGGAAAAGAAAAGTGAGAGTGAGACAGAAAGAGACAAAGAGAGAGGGAGAGAGGGAGGGTGGAGCTGTGTTTGACATGGTAAAAACAAAAGAAATAAGAGAGAGAGAGAGAGAGAGAGAGAGACGGAGGGTGCGAGAGAGAGAGATGGAAAGATACAAATTGCATGAGAAAGCGAGAATAAAAAAAGCGAATATTATAGAAACAGAAAACTAAGATGGAAAAAATATACATACACACACACACACATATGAGAGAGAGAGAGAGAGAGAGAGAGGGGGTAGAGAGAGGGGGAGAGAGAGGGAGAGAGAGAGAGGTATTAGGAATGTCACTGAACTATCTGTCAACTTCTATTCTTTTTTTTTGTCAAACCTGATTGGAAAGACTAAAGCTTCTTTATTGCTTTAGGTGAGAATTTAATGATACAGAATAGTAGAATAGTAGAATAATGGAATAGTAGAACAGTAGAACAGTAGAATAGTGTGTTTGTAGGTTAGGAAAGTTGTGTCTGTAAACTAGGTTGCTAAAAGAACAAACTGGGATGAGCTATGAATATCCATTCGGACGGACTACAATGGGCTTTGAAACACAATGGGACAAATATAGCTCGTGACGTTATGTCGCCGCCGCCGCCGCCGCCGTCGCCATCCACCATCGTCGTCGCTGATGTCACTCACTTTGTCATTGTTGCCCTTCTTGTTCTTGTTCTTGTTGGCGGCTCCAGACCAGCACTGGTCGAAGAGACAAGGACACTCAAAATGTCGGCCGGACCGCGTAGGAGATAAGTGCAACCTAACAGATTTATCTATCGTTCAGGATTATACCGAGCCGCCTGTCTGTTTGAGGGCCGTTCTGGATGTTGTGGCAGTGGTTGTTTTTTTAATGTTGTTGTTCTTGTTCTGATGCTCTGTTTGCAGCCTGGACAAACACACAATCCCTCCCACTCTCCCTCTTCTCTCTCTCTCTCTCTCTCTCTCTCTCTCTCTCTGTCTGTCTAATCTCTTGAACGCCTTCTGTTGTGACAAACTGCTTCAATCTGGACAAAGTTACAATTGTCTCTTCTCTTCTCGAATTTCCTTCTCTTCATCCAATGTTTTTGTTTTTGTTGTTGTTGTTGTGATGCAGTATTACACTCTTGCTTCTTTATTGCCCACAAGGGGCTAAACACAGAGAGGACAAACAAAGACAGACAAACGGATTAAGTCGATTATATCGACCTCAGTGCGTAACTGGTACTTATTTAATTGACCCCGAAAAGATGAAAGGCAAAGTCGACTTCGATGGAATTTGAACTCAAAACGTAACGGCAGACGAAATACCTATTTCTTTACTACCCACAAGAGGCTAAACACAGAAGGGACAAATAAGAACAGACAAACGGATTAAGTCGATTATATCGACCCTAGTTCGTAACTGGTACTTATTTAATCGACCCTGAAAGGATGAAAGGCAAAGTCCACCTCAGCGGAATTTGAACTCAGAACGTAGCGGCAAACAAAATGTTGCTAACGCTTCTGCCAGCTCCCCGCCTTCAGTGTTACACTCTTGACAGACATAGAGTTCACATTTTTGTTTTTTTTTGTTGTTCATGTCGTCCAGATCAGCTCTGATGAAGTAAGCCTCCAGTGAACAAGCAACATCACAGCCCTGAGCAACCCGGAAACTATTTTCTATTTATTTATTTTCAGCAACAAAATGTCTCAGAGTACATTATCCAGCATGTCCTCCTATGACTGAAAGGATATTTGACTACTATTTCTAGAAAGTTGAACGACCATGTAGAGGATCCTTAATCGCCTCCGTCTTCTTGGTTGGCTGTTTGCCAGTATAAATGTAGATTCTGATAGTGATGGTGAAGGCGATGCTGGTGGTGGTGATGGTTGTGGTGATGGTGACGACGATGGTGATGATGATGATGATGGTGTTGAAGGATGAAGAGGAAAAGCAAGAAGGGGGAAAAGATTGATGTTAAGCATGACAAGGAATGAGAAGGGACAGAGAAAGGCGAATACAGTACGATAACTATATTAACCCTCAATGGTGTGAACTCCATCTCAATGTTTGGTCAATGGCGTTATTGATACAGCAGCTGTTTTTGTTTCTAGTGTTTGAACTGATTGAAAAAAAAACAGTATTTTTAAAATGGTGTTGTAGTAGTGTTCTCAGGGCTGTAGACATTCGTGTGTGCTTGGGGGAAGGTTGTGGTGAAGAATCTAGCAGGTAGTGAAAGGGTCTAAAAAGCGGTTTGAATTTGTGGTAGTAACAAAGTGTATTCCTCGTGAATCCAGGGAGTCCTTTAGTTTTAATACTTTTGCTGTTTGTCGGGAGACGCATAGCTTAATGAAAAAAATACTTTGTGGTATTTCGTCCGCCGCTGCGTTCTGAGTTCAAATTCCGCCAAGGTCGACTTTGCCTTTCATCCTTTCGGAGTCGATTAAATAAGTACCAGTTACGCACTGGGGTCAATGTAATCGACTTAATCCGTTTGTTTGTCCTTGTTTGTCCTCTCTGTGTTTAGCTCCTTGTGGGTAGTAAAGAAATAGGTATTTCGCTCGTCGCTACGTCCCGAGTTCAATTTCCGCCGAGGTTGACTTTGCCTTTCATCCTTTTGGGGATTGATAAATTAAGTACCAGTTGCGTACTGGGATTGATCTAATTTACTGCCCCCACCCATCCCCCAAAATTTCGGGCCTTGTGCCTAGAGTAGATAAGAATCATTAGCATGCCGGGCAAAATGTTTAACGGCATTTCGTCCGTCTTCACGTTCTGTGTTCAAATTCCGCCGAAGTTAACTTCGCCATTCATCCATTTGCGGGACGAGAAATTAAGTACCAGTTGCGTACTGGGGTAGATGTAATCGACATACCCACTCTCTCGAAATTGCTGACCTTGTGGCAAAATTTGAAATCAATATTTTCGTTTTGCTGTGTCGGTGGTCCAAGAAGGGTGTAGTCTGTGTGCCATCTGTGTGCACCATTTTGTTTTCTTGTAGTTTGCTGTGGAAAGATATGGATACTCAGGTAGGACTGGTTTGTCTTGCATTGGGGCACCGTTGAAACAATCATTTTGCATCAGTTTCTAAAATAGAAATGATGAAAGCCAGTCTTTTACCTTAACTTCCTACAACAACATGGGGCTGTTTGGAGAAACCCATCCGAAACTAACCGTCACGCTGATTCTAAACTATTGCATAAAATAATGGTCGTTGTTATAATGGTGGTTATGTGTCTAACTGAGAGCTCATTGATGTTATTTTCAAACTTATAAACCAGTGGTAGGAAACGAATTAGAATAGTTCTGTTCTGAAACTGTTAAAGCTAATGTTAAATATATGGACCATATTGGTTCTTGTTTTAGTCAGCACCATCTGTTCAGCGCAAATTGGAGTTACTGAAGGCGAGTTTAATCTGGTGCAATAAACCTTAGATACGGGTTTCAAATTTTGCAGAATTGGATTAAGAGAAACGAAAAACAATCGAAAGCGTTCGACAAAATCAACAAGTAGTACCCTGTAGCTGCAAACAGTACCACACTTTCTGTTACAAACAGGTAATATGGTAACCTTTTCTGTCTCTCGAGCTGGGAACCAAGAAGATATTGTCAATTATCTGGTGTCATCTCCGAGGGAAGAGGCTGTATCGAATTGACTGAATAAGAAGTAAAGGATCAGCGGCAAAGCAATGCCAAATAAAGATGAGAATATGGGTATTATCCAGAATAGTGAAAGCCGAGGTTAAACATATGAGTCATGGCAGTTCTTGTTTTGTTGGCGCCATCGGTTCGGTCCAAATTGGAGTTAATCAAGGCGACTCTAATCTGTTGCAATAAACCTTGGATAGAATTGGATTAAGACGAATGAAAAGCGATAGAAAGCGTTCAACAAAATTAACCATTAGTACTACGTAGCTGCAATGGCCGCGATTTGACTAGGGTTCATTTCCAGACACTAAATTACAATAATTTTTACTGATTCGTGATCTACGACGATATAATTGGACCATGTTTCAGAACCAGTGTCACGTGTTCTATTCCAAACAAGTTCTACGGTAAACATTCCTGTCTCTCGAGCTGGGTTACATACATGATGTTAAAGCTGATCCGATGTCAACTCCGAGGGAAGGGGTTGTACCGAAATGACGGATTAAGAAGTAACGGATCAATGTTGATCAATGGCAAATCAATTGACTTGCAGATGAGACGATGGGTATTATCCAGAATTTGATCTCTCTGAATAAGGGCACAAATGTCAAGGTTAATATTATCTACACAGATTATGTAATTCAGTGTGAAGGTCATGGTTCAGTCAGTTGATCGTAGTACAGGAGGAACAAGTTGTCGAATACGACGAGGATCCGTTTACATTTACGATGTAGGCTACTGATAAACTGCCCTATAATTCACGAAACAAAACCAACCCAAATGAGAAAAAAAATAAAGTAAATTAAGAAGAAACACAAACTTGAAACTCCACTGCTGTCTGCCTGGTATGCCGTGGCCTCGTCTTTCCATTCCATAAAAGGTTAAGCTACCTACCTCGAAGTTCACATATATCAGTTGCTCAACGTTTCTAGCAGTGAGTCTGTGTATGTGCGCGTGCGTGTGTGTGTCTCTTTTGACTCTCTTTCTCTCTCTCTCTCTCTCTCTCTCTCGCGTGCTCTCTCTCTTTTTCTCGCTCGTTCCCTCTCTTTGTGTATAGACGTAGGTATGTATGTTTTTGACTTCTGTCTGCGAGTGTGAATATGAGGGATACGTACGTCTGCTTGATTCGCACAGGTGTACGTCTTGACATAAGGTGTGCTGTGCTGTGTGCCGTACGTTACTATCGATCTGTGTGTGTGCATGCGCGTACTAGATATATATATATATATTATATATATATAGTATATATATATATATATATATATATATATATATATATAATATATGTATTATATACAATATAATAATATATATATATAATATACATATACCACACATATATATATATGTGTGTGTGTGTGTGTGTGTATATACATATACGTCTACATGTATACATGTACATGCATATAAGTATATATATATAGTATATATCAACATATCTATCTATCTATCTATCTATCTATCTGTGTGTCTGTCTGTCGGTCTATATACTTATATATATGTATATACGTATATGTCTGCATATATATATTTATATGAATATATATATACAAATATATGCTTATACATGTGTGTGTGTGTGTGCATGTGTATGTCTGTTGATTTTTGTGTGCGCGACTGCGTGGGTACATGTGTGCGTTGTGTCGGTTAACTTTTGTTTATATGTGTGCGTGTGTGTCTATACACAGACACACACACACACACGCACACACACACATATATATATATATACATACAACTGCGTTGGTGTATGTACGCGTCTGTTAACGACATGTCTGTTAACAATATGTCTATGTGTATATACGATATACTCGCTCTCTCTTTTACTCTTTTACTTGTTTCAGTCATTTGACTGCGGCCATGCTGGAGCACCACCTTTTAGTACTTATTCTAT